>NW_004567115.1:38908540-38936909 GCF_000260355.1 Condylura cristata | reverse complement strand
GCGGAGAAGCGCGCCCCACCCAACCCCTTCCTGGGAGCTCGAAGGAAAACAAGGCCTGGCTATCGCACGAGTGCGGACCTGGACTCCGAGGTTTACAGTTGCTGGCGGGGCACGGAAACGCCAAAGATCCGCCGGGCTTTCCCTCCGCACGCGAGAAGGGTGGCCCCGCCTACGAGGAAAAAGGGGCGGGGCAAGCGTCCGTGCGTCGGAGGAAACTGCCCCGCACCACTGGGGCTAAAGTAGACGTCGGGGCGGCCTCCTGCTAAGTAGGCTCTGGAGCTACGCCTAATCTAAGGTTTTCCAAATCGCCAGTCAAAATTTGGGGTGATGCGAAATTCCTGGTGCTGGAGAGTGGTGGCTGAGTGTGCAACGGTGTGAATGCACTTAATGCCGCTAAACTCTCCGTAAAAATGGTTAGAATGGTCAATTTTGTTAGGTAGGTTTTGCTGCAATAAAAATTACACATTTCGTGCAAATAAAATATATAAAATGCTCGTGTGCACCTCACTGGATTAGGAAATAAATCATTACACATATAACTCTGGGCCTGGCAGAATGGGACGTTCTCCTCTAAGGCGAACCATGCTTGTATGATTTTGTGTTTACCACTCCCAAGTGGTATAGTAATTATTGTATGATTCTGAAATTTATATAAATATTTGGTATGTAATCTGCAAATCTTCTTGCTCAAAATGCTTTTTAGATTTATCCAGTGATGCCTGTAGCTGTACTTCATTCATTTCCATTGCCCATATGTAAATATGCCACATTTTTTATCCAGTTTCCTGGGCTACACTACATCAGCTGTTTTCAATCTCATCGCTGTTACCAAAATTCCGGCCTAATGGAAAAAGGGTGTGAGCAATTGTTATAGGGCACCCCAATGTGAATTGGGTTGCCTGTCTGTGGGTCTTCACCCGTGTGCTTACTATTCAATAGTATTATGGACACACTCAAAAGGTTAAATAATGGATTTATTTATAAGGAGAAAGGTAAAGGAATAACCCAGGGAAAGAGGGAGAGAAACACAGGTTAACTAGGATGTCCTGCCAGTTCTGCTGACTTGGACTCCACCAGCACGCTGAAAACCGATTGGGCTCCAAAACGATCAGCTGCAAACCACCAGGTCCCCCTAGAGCCCACATGTCCGGTTTTATCCCAACCTGGCTGCTCAGCTCTGCCCTCACGTCCCTGCGTGCTTCTTCTTGGTACTGATGGGATTTGGAGTTCCAGCATCTGGAGTAGGGGCGGAGTCCATGAAACCTGTACCTGTTACAAAATCACTGGGCAAATTCAGAAATAGTGGAACACAGGTAGCTACCGGGAGATGGAGGATGTCCTTAATTGCAATATGCAACTGCAATATGCAATATGCAAGCATGTTTGGAAGAAAAATCCCATTGTTTTTATAATACCCTATAAGAAATCAAGAATACAAAACATCTTGTATCCTTGGGGGAAAGTGAGTGGTTGATGCACTGACACTTTACTGTGAAAATCTATATTCCCTGTGGAGTAGATTGCTGTGTATATTAACTCCATAGTTTTGGAATTGCTTGACCTGTAAATGAGAATGCAAACTAGAATTTATTATTGTCTTACTAGATTATAAAGATAAGCAATAGAGACTATGGTGGTTCATGCGTGTGTGTGTGTGTGTGTGTGTGTGTTACTTCTTACTGCGTCTCTGCATTTTCCTAGTGAGCCTTCAGTTGAATTTTCCGTTCAGTCATGTGCCCGCTAGAGGGCAGATAAAGAAAGGGGCTGGCGATCTGACTTAGTTGGAGACCAGAGCTGCTCATTTTCATACACTGTAAATAATGACTCAGAGGCAGCTCAAGATTAGTAAGACTAGATATCTTAACTGCCCTTGCTTAACTCATTTTTTCCCCTTCATGGTCATCTTCTTTCACAACTTATCAAATTAATTCCTGTAAGATTCCCTTAAGGCAGAGTAAAATTTTCTATTGTGGAAAAAGAAAGTCATTTATTTCTCAAATTTTCTTTTTAAACTTTCTTTATAGTGTCTACTGATTTTGGGGTACAGAGGAAAAGTCCATTAAACCTGGCCGTTCTCACCAGGAGTAAACTGAAGCTGTTATCAGTTTTAAACAGACCAACTGGCTCAACCTCCATAACTATGACAGTGCAAAACAAACCCAAAATGCCCCAGGGGGGAGGGTGGGGCAGAGGAGAGTCACTGGGCTTCTCTCTTTAAGGAAAAGAGGAAGCAAAATTCAGGAGGTGTTCCAACTTTAAAGTTGGAGCAGATTTTTCCATTGTGGCAAAGTGCAGTAATATTAGATTCCTTCAGATGTCACATACTTTCCAACATTCCCCTGGCTCAGTTACCTGACTACTGATCTTGCTCTAACTACTGCCTTTTTCCAGACCGAACTAGCATGACTCCTACCCAAGCTGAAGTCACATGGCTAAATAGGTCGACATCATGACCATGCAATGTCACATGTTTCAGATTCCGTTCCCAGCTCCCTGCTGGCGGAGAGGCTGTGAGGCTGTGCAGGCATCCAGGCAGAAGCATTGTAGCAAAATCCAGGATTTCTCTAGCCTGGGAATAGCCTGATATTTTCTAACTTCCAAATGAGTTATAAAAGGCCCAAATGAGCACATAAGTTGAGAAAGACAAAAGAAAAAGAATTCCCCCAAAGGAAATATATCTTAAGGAAATAAGATGTCTACAATAGAAACTTACCTCCATGATTCTGTCAAGCTGTGGTCAAAACAGGGCTTTTTTTTTTTTTTTTTAATGGTCCAAAGGTCTTAGATTTTTTTTTTTTTACCCTTTACAGACATCACAGGGCATGGGGTCCAGCAGCTCAGGCCCCTTTAGCTGGTTCTTAAAGTGTGTGCCGCTTTGGGTGCAGCAGGTTGGAGTGGCAACTGGACCCAAGGACCTTTCTCGTTGGTTTCCCTTTTTTCTGAACTTTTTTTCACTCACACATAAGACTGCTTCATATGCTCGGCAGGTGCATCCATTCTCTGGGAAAGAATCTTGTTTACAAGGTCAGCTGCTGCTGGGCGACTGGGTGGACTCCTCCAGGATCACATAATAACCTGTGTGGGGCATTCCTTTCTCAACAGTGCCCAACCCTTTGAGGCCTACAATGTCACCTTTCTTGCAGATCCACAGGTCTCTGGCCAAAGCAGTAACTCCTTGTTTTCTAAAAGTTCTAGAGGACACAGAGCAGATGTTTCCTCTCTTTCCCTTGATATTGGCCATTTAGGTGAGCTACTAGATGATGATTTAGGTTTAAAAAAAAAAGTTTAAGGCCCTCCCTGGTGGCACAGCAGGTTGAAGCACAGCACTAAGAAGCTTAAGCCACATCCACGAGTTCGATCCCCGCCTGCCCCGGAGGTGATCCACATGGCGCGGCAGACCTCTCCTGACCCGCCCGCTGCTCCCCTCAGCAGTGCACTTCGGCAATCTGCCTGTTCTGCTCCCCACTCTGTCTCTGGGGTGAAGCCTCTCACCGCCCCTGAGCCTCTGGCCTGTATCCCAGTTCTGTATGCACAAATAAATTAAAAAAAGTTTAAAAAGATGTTTTCATTCTTCTCTTTCTCACACTGACGCTACCTTTGAGTGGCCTGAACAGCCACACACACGTGTGAGGCTGAGCTTGTTCAGAGTTCATAGCAACACTGGGGGTATCCTTGCCGCTCAGACAGGAGTAGTACAGTGGGAGCAAAGCTTCCATCCCGTCACCTACAGGGAAGCCTGGGTCAGAGGCTTCCCTGTCACACCCCAGGGGACACAAAACCCTTCCAGCTTGTCTCTGGGAGACAGCGCCCCAGTCTCTGGGTGAAGGCCCATACCTCACAGACGAGATCACTCACCCTTTGACCTTGTCATTTAGCATAAAAAGGTCCTTACCACTCTTCCCCTTCAACTCACAACACCCGAAGCCACAAATATGTTCAAATCTTGTCTTCTGGACTTCAAGAATCAAAGAAGGCTTCTGAAGGAAGTGACACCAGGATCTGACTAAACAAAGGAGTAGGAGTTAGCTCCGCCAGGAAAAGACTGCTCTAGCACCAGAGCACATGCAGAGGCCCGGGGGAGAGCACGAGCAGGGTGCATTCTGGGCTCTAGAACATGTCAGGGTGTGGCTGGAACAGAGGTGGGTGGTAACAAAAGGTGAGGCTAGGCTGACACGCAGGGCCCCCAGCCCTGCATGGGCCAACAGCAATGGCACCACTTTAAGCTGGATTGATTCCAAATCTGCTTTTTAAGATGCTCAAAGGATCTGATACCAGCAAAGTTGAGGACACCCTCAGATGCATGAAGCAGATCAGACTTCAAAGCAGCAGGAAAACCTCTAAAAGACTAGGCCCCGGTATCATGAGATATGAGTGGTGCTTCTGAAAACCATTCTAGTTGTGAAGTGGTGAGAGAGTGGGTTAGCAGGGCCCAATATAGGAGACAAGGACACTTAAGAGGTGGGTGTGACTGTCCTGGCAAGAGATGGGTGCCACTCTATTGTGTAGAAAGAATGAGGGAGGGAGCGAAGTGGACAGCGATCGATGACAGGAGAAAGCCACAGGAGGAAGTGGACACTGAGGTGGCCCTGGAGTCTCCCAAATGCAAGGCCCACTGACAACTCAGACTTGGTGGGGCTGAGCTGGCAGGAGATGGCAGGGTGGGGAAGGCATTATCAGTGGGTGTGGGAAAGCAAGACTCAGTCTTGCTCTGGGTTTGCTCTGTCTCTGCTCTGGTTACCTAACGCAGAATGTGAGCAAACTTGTTTGACTACACCCTGCCCGTGCCCCATCCCCTGGTGCCTCCCTGCCCTGCACACTCTGCTCTCACTCACCTCCACCCCGACTAGCCCTGTGCAGAACAGAAAGCCTGCCGAGAGTTCTTTTAGGGCAAGTGCAGGAGCCTTAGTCTTTAGCAGGGCAATTTCTGTGAAGTGAAATTTGACAGCCTAAACCTTTTCCCTTCCCCATGAAAACATCTCAACAAAAGAGAATACATAAGAACTTACATGCAAAATATATTTGTAGAAGAAACAAAACCCTGCTTCCAGCCAAGAGCTGAATCCCTCTGTACCAGAAGCTGTGGCGTTCATCTAGCCTTCTACCATTTGAGCTACTCAACAGTGGAAGAGTTCACAGTCAAAATGCAAAATCTAGATTCTTTTTATGCCAAATATGTAGATAATAAGGAAGGTGGGTGCCTTTCCCAACTACCCATGTTAAGGGAGAAGTGAGTTTGATAGGAACACAAGAGCTGGACACCTAGTCTAGAAAGCCTTGGTGGACGGACAGTGGGGTGTGGGCAGCATGTGCCCTTGGGGGCCAGCTAAACTGGAGCTGTGATTTCTCAGGACTGGTGCCAGTCTGCTGAGCTGAGCTGAGCTGTCGGAGGCATGGTCTCTGGGCTCTGAAGACTTGGTCTTTGGAGTCTTCCACAATCAATACAGAGAAGGCACAGGCTGAGGGGTGGAGAAATGTTCTGGACCTGCTGGGTCTAATAGACCCACAGCCAACCTCACCTCCAAGGCCTTCTGTTCTCTGTCCATCTGCTCCATGCGCATACCTGGGGAGGCTTCTCTTCTGCTTATGATGCTGTGAAGAGAAACCATCACTGGGAATAGGGATGAAAATACAAAGGAGAAATCTCAGAGGCCATGGCTTAACCTCCCCACCTCTGGGACATGGCTTAACGGCAAACGGGTATCCAGTTGACCTTTAAACAAACCTCAGTTGAACTGCTTGGGGATATTCTTCACGAGTTCTGTATGCATGAATTCAGCCAAAGGCAGAAGTGGGGGTTGAATTACTGATAGTAACTTACACATGGACTTTTGTCTGCAGGAGGGGGGTAAGGGTCTTGTCTGCTCACTGCTGTGCCCTGCAGCTTCCGACCGCACCTGGCACTTAGCTCATGGCCAACACAGAACTGTGGAGTGATCACTAGCCTCGTGGAAGTTTTTTGACAGTTAAATGAGAACGTCAGTAAACAACAAGGCAGTGTGCTGACCACAGCAAAACCACAATGCCCACAGCTCTCCTTACTTCCAGAGTGCTAATTTCTAGAACTTCTAGGGGAACTCATAAGCCAGTGATGTCGGTGATGCAGCTTTATGCATATTTGCTTCCAAAAAGAGCGCGGTTGATTCCACCAAACATTTGGGTCCTTGCTGGATCTGGTTTGCCAGCCTCACAGAAGAGGAACTGTATGTACTATCTGAGGAGCCATAAAACTAGAATAAGGCTCTGTGATGTGGCATTAGCCTCTCCTGCTAGGACAAAGAACACCAAGGCAGGAATCAAATCATTTATGCTGAAGCTTCCAGGTGAAAACTGCTGGCAGCAAGAACAGTCCAGCGACGTGTCAGCACATTCACAACCAAGACGGGCAAGAAGAATCATACGGCGAGGGTCAGACTCTCCCACCCCCATTCTGCCCACGTATGTGACACTGAAGGAGTTCTTATGTGCTTCAAGTTCCTCATGGGCAGAACAGGGATGATGACAATTTCACTCAAGAGGGCTGTAAACATAAATGGGTCATCTCTGTAAAATGCTAAGCCTGGCATGTGGCAAGTTATTAGTATTATTCCAAGTCATCTAAAAATAGAGAATAGAGCAAAATATTTAACTAGCAGATGCTGAATACACTTGAAAACAAACTGCTTTTCTGCGCTTAGATCTAGAATGAGGGTGTGTCACAGCTGGAGTGTGCAGGGAGGGCTGAGCTCAGAGGGTTCAGGATTACTCTAGGACTCAGGGACTCCCATCTGGCTAGTACTGAAAGCTGGCACTGAGCTATCTGTAAACCATTGTTGTTACAGGTGTGATTCTCAATAACTGAGAGGTGAGAAGAACTTAAATGCCCATCAACAAATGAATAGATAAACCAGTGGGCTATAATCATACAAGGAAATTAGTACTCATTCAAGAGAATGAATAGTATTATTCAAGGAGGAAATTCTGAGAACTCCTACGACATGGATGAGCTTCATGGGGATGATGGTAAGTAAAATAAGCCAGTTGCAAAAATATAAATACTGTATAATCCACTTACATGAGGCTCCCAGAGTAGCCAAAGTCATAGAGGCAGAAAAGTAGAAGGGGACTGCTGGGCGGCTGGGGGGGGGGGGGAGGATAGGGAGCTGGGGGGGGGGGTGCAAGAGCTCCTGCTTAATGCAGGTACTTCCCTTTGTGCAAGAGCAGCAGCTGGTGGCGATGCTGATGACCTCGCCATCTCGCCACTGAGCGTCTACACTGCGAGGGCTAACACAGCACACTTTGCTACCCGCAACTTTTAAAAAAAGGTGAAAACAGGGCCCTCCCTGGTGGCGCAGAAGGTTAAAGCACAACACAAAGAAGCTTAAGCCACTTTCGCATGAGTTCGATCCCCGCCTGCCCCAGAGGTGACCACATGGCGCGGCAGACCTCTCCTGACCCGCCCGCAGCTCCCCTCAGCAGTGTACTTCGTCGATCTGCCTGTTCTGCTCCCTGCTCTGTCTCTGGTGAATCCTCTCACCCTCTGCATCTCTGGCCTATACCCCAGTTCTGTGTGAATAAATAAAATAAATCTTAAAAAAAAAAAAAGGTGAAAACAAAACAGTCCTTAGATCAACCAGATTAAAAGAGCAGTTTTGTTCAAGATTTCAAGTATATGTTTAAATGAGATTTACTTCCCACACGACTAGGTGCTAAGTCCTGTGTTTGTGCTGAGTGAGGGTGAAGGAGGTTCAGATTTCAGCTTCTGGTAGGGAAGAAGAGGGGGGGAGAGAAAAGGCAACAGGCAAGAGAAGTCTCTGCAGATAAAAGGGCAAATGCATCAGCAGCCTGACCAGAGAGGACAGGGTACCAATACCATGTTATTACCGGGCTATGCTTTACAGGAAGAACACAAAATCACCTCACACAGAATTTCAGGGCGGAAGGAGGTGGCATGACAAACACAACAGGTTAGCTAAGGAACTGGGGGTTGTCAATTATGAAAGAGCACATCTTTAAAAGGACGGCTTAAAGGAGCAACAGAGGAAAGGAAAAAGTCAGCTGTTATGAGTGAGATACCATCTAAAAGAGCCGAGCTCTAAAAGAATTACCAAAACAAGACAGAGTTAAATTCACCACAGAACCATTAACTACAGCCAATGTAGCTTTCTAGAAAAGAACTGGAGTTTCCAAGAATACCCACATCATCCATGCTGTGATTTTCTTCTCCATCACTCAGTGGGACAGAGGCCAGAGGCCAGGGCCCGAGGCCCAGCTCGGCATCAGAAAGTCTGAGCGAGCCCCGCTCTCACTAGGGGACAGCAAAAGTTGCCCCCAGCACAGAAAGAAAGGCTTCACCCACTTGAAATGCAGAAATATTTATTTTGGTTTCCTTCATTGTTTTTGGAAATTGTTTTGGTTTATAAAACATAGAAAGAGCCAACACTTAAAGCAAACACTCAAAACCCCATGTGACAAAATTATCGACTTTTTGTGCAATTAAGAACCAACATAGGAAGTTCGGCTACCAGATAGTGTTATGACAGTGACAATTTCTTAGTGCAAACCCAGTTGTGCTTGTAGAATCCATGTACTCTCACATCCAAAAACACTTGCTTTCAATGTAGAAATGACTACTTAATTCAGTCATGTGTGGCCAAGATTTGCGGTAAAGTGAAATGCTGCTAATTTCCCAAATTAACCTTAAAAACCCCTTGAGTTTATCCCAGATAATGAGTTCTCCAGATTTCTATCTACATCCTAGAATTTTGGCTTCGCAAATACATTTCACAGAAATCAGGCAGCTTTGTGGTAGGCGAGCTTATGTTTATTACTGTCCATTGCCGTAAGTATCCAAGTGTCCCTACTGCCTTCCTGTTTTTTAAAGACATGAGAGTTTATTCTGGGGGAAAAGCCAGTGAATCATAACAGGATCTTTTGGTATGAAAACCACGTTAAAAACCCATTGGCCGTGGCCAACAGGGACAGGTGGCACAGTGGAGAGAAAGTGGACCACGACTTAGGCGTCACCACGGAGATGGTGGATCCCGGCGATTAATTCCCGCTTGAAATGCTTGTCTTCACTGTAGAGTCTAAGGCAGATTTTTAAACAAACCCCTAGGAAGGAACAGCAGGGGGGATCAGGTTGTGAGGAGGGTCTGGGGTCACTCGGCGTGAGCTTGAACTCATTTGCGTGGAGAACAGCTGTTTGTTCACCTGAGACGCCTCTGAGCTGGGTCTTTCTTCCTTCGCTTCACAGAGCACCTTACACTCCACAGCGAACAATATGAGCTTCAGAACCCTTTACTGAAAGGACTGTGAGTGCGTGTGAGATGGGGAAGGGGAGGTGGCAGGGATCAATGAGAAAATCTCTGGTCCTCTGGTGATATTCTCCAGCTGGGACAGCTGTTCTTGCTTTTAGGGGACAGTTTTCCTCCAGTGCATTGTACTCTTGACAGCAGCAGACAACTGCAGACTTCGCAGCAAGTAGCAGACACGTCAGAAATAGATAAGTTCTAACCCCTTGGTTAGAAAGACAGGGAGACAGAAGTTTCAACACCAGCCTTTTAAACTGAAGAAGTCTCAAATAACTTAGCACATTTATAGTTTCTCCTTGACAAATTTTAAGGCTCATTTTGGAAGTTGTCTATCACCAGGTACATGGTCTGCAATGTGAGGTGACTGTAAGGCAGTGTTCCGTTTTCCTCTAATTCCTACAAGAACCTCGAATGGACAGTTCAGACATGGGCATTTCCTTCCCTACACACGCTGTCGTCAAAGTTACCAACTTGAAGGCCATCAGCAGAAGACTGTGGAGGTGGGTGGTTTCTCCCGAGCTTCCTTCCTCACATTAGACTTTGATGGTGGTATAGAGTTCATCTATCTGTGACCTGAAGTAATTCCGAAGCTCTGGCCTTTTGGCCTTCATTGTTGGTGTCAAGAGGCCATTTTCAATAGAAAATAACTCGGGATGCAGGGCGATGCCTTTGATCTGCAAACACACAAGGTGTTAAAAAAGGGAAAGGGGACCGCCCTGGTGGCACAACGGGTTAAAGTGCAGCACTAGTGACGCTGTCCACAACCACTACAGCATGAATTTGATCCCTGCTCAGGGAGCTGACCCACATGGCACAGCAGACCTCTCCTGACCCACCTGCTGTTCCTCTCAGCACTGCATTTCAGTACATCTGCCTGTTCTGCTCCCCACTCTGTCTCTGGTGAATCCTCTCGCCCCTTACCCCCCATGCCTCTGGCCTGTACCTCAGTTCTTATACACATAGATAAATCTTTAGAGAGAAAAAAAAGGAATGAGCATAGATGCATCTGTGTCTAACTGGCACTCAGCTCCAGGGAAGACCCTTCACGGGACCCTGCCTGTCCCTCCCCATGGACCCAGCCGCACCTCTCAGTGGGGCTGGGGGCCTGTTCTCAGACTAGAATTCAGGACTGTACTCTGGTCTCCAGGGAAAAGGAACTCAGGTCACTGGTTTACAAATGTCCCTTCCTCACATATTTAATCATCTTGAAAAATCCATTCATAAAAAAACTTCAAGTCTTTTATAGGAATTCATGCACTCTGATGAATCTCACCTGTTCAAATGGCTTTAGGCCAGCTTCTTTTCCAAGTTTCACTAAGTCTTCTAAGATAGCTTTTTTGACATCCTGGTAAAGTAAGAAAAATGACCTGTTTCTGCTGCTGGAGGCGGCCGCAGGTACACCCAAAGCCCCAAATGTGGAGATACAGACAGGTCCAGACCTCCTTGCCTTACCTTGTTTCTGCACAGCTCTTCAAAGGTTCCACTAAATCCTTTCTTTTGGGCCCAAGGACGTAACGTCTCAACATCTGGCACCACGATGGCTACAAGAAATGCCTTTGACACAGACAAGTGAGTTATGACATGGTGTGAGCAGATGCACTAAAATAGTGATTTTTTATGCTCTACACCATAGACCCCTGGAGAATCTCATGAGGGTTTTAGACTCTTCAGAAAATGTTACTGGCTTTCAAAGATGCCTGAGTCCAGGTTAAGAACTGGCTATAAAACAAACAGTATCCAAATTTTGCAATAAGTATCTTTGGAGAATCACTACTGGTCAACAAAATTAAACAAAACCCTGATTTTTATTTACTTTATGTATACTTCTAACTTATAAAACAGGGTTTAAATAACCATGTAAGGTGATAGATACCAGATAAGTGCCTCAAAAAGACAGAAAATTTACAGATTCATTAAAAAAAATTATCTAATACCTCATTCTACAACTTAGTAACAATAAAACTGAATCCATTTTCCACATTTATTTATTTTTCAAGAGGAAACACTAAATAAAATGAAACTTATGGCAAGATTCCAGGTTAAAGAAAAACAGGTGTATTCTTAGAAAATAAAAAACCACCTTCTAAAATTACAAATTTGCCAATAATGTCTAGAAAACTAGACCCCTTCTCTGCCTTGCTACTGACCACCTGTCCCATATTTTCACAAATAGATGTTTCATTGCCGTTTTGACCCTGGTCTTCAGCTTGAAGCACATTTGGCTCACAACCACCATTGCTCAGACGGGTTTAGGATGCACAGTACAAAGTTGGCTTTAATATGTTTGAAAACTTCACACTTTCTTAGATTCCAGCTATCAGTACCGCACCTCATATTTAAATCAGAAGCACATTTTGTCCACTCTCTATTTTTATACTATTTCCCTCTGTACCGGTCTACTCTAGGTAAAATAAAAACATGGAAATTAAAGAGAAACAACTATTCTGGAAAGAAATGCCAAGGAGCAGAATCTACTCATGTGCCACTAAAAGCCCAGCAAACTCTTCTTCACCACATCAGCAGCTCACACAGCACATACCTGCAAGCTCTCGCCATGGACAAACACCTGAGCAACAGGTTCACTTCGCTGGTAGATATTTTCAATCTTCTCAGGTGCTATGTATTCTCCTTGTGCCAGTTTAAATATGTGCTTTTTCCTGTCGATAATCTTCAAGGTGCCATTCTGTTGATCAGAGGGGCGGGGCTGTGGGTGGGCCCACGCTGGTTTCACCCAGTACCACGCACAGCTATAGGGCAACTGAGATGCACTATCACTTAAGCCTCGTATCTCCCGGGGTCAGTCATTAGATCCCACTTGACTGAGGGAAACCAAGACTAGATTAAGCAGCTTGTGGAGAAGAGAGCGTGAAGGGACTCAGAGCCACTTGAGCTGCCTCTTGTTATCATCAGCCAGCAGCACTTGGCTTGCTGCCTTTAGCTTAGCAACAAGCTTCAGGAGTTTCCTACCTGAATGTCCTACAGACATTACGTCTCCAAAGGAGTCGAGTTCCTTGACAGCAGGCACAGACTGACCATGCCTCAGAGCTCGGCAATGAGCAATGGCTCCCTGAGCTGACTGCAGAAGGGCAGACTCCCCGCCTCCTAGACTCTTGTTGAGAGGAGGGTGCTTTGGGCCTTTGCTCAGGATTGACTCTTCCCACCCCAACACACATCTAATAACTGAGGGACGCTGGCATCCCTGGGCCAGACCAGCCAAGGGCCAATGGCAACTAAACTCCGATTATTCTACCCAACCCCACCCCGGGCGACTCTCCAGTTTCCAAAAGTCACATGCAGGGAAGTTCATGAGGTTTGTTCATTCAGTTCACTTCCATTTTCAAAAGGAGCAGATGGACCTGCTGAGACTCTGAGATGTGTTACCAGAATCAAACTCAGACTTATCCCTCTTGAACCTAGAAGAGGGATTTTATTTCTAAATAGCTTGGTTACTCCGAAATCTGAATTAATTTGGGGGAGCACTTTCCAAATCAGTAAAAATTTCAGACTATCAAGCACCTTCAATCTACAAGAAACTGAAAATACACAAGAATAAAAACCACCTGAGAAATGTCAGCGCTTGCAATTAAGCCTGGTAATGACTTAGGAAAAGTAGTGGTTGTTACCACAGCAAGCCAAAAGGTCAGACCAACTGGCAGGATAGCTGAGGCTTCTGACACAAATTTTTACTCTGACTAGAAGTTCTCTACAGTCCAGGTTTCTCAGACTAAATTCAGAGGAGCTGGTCTTAGCCATGAAACACTTACCTTATTCTTAGTGAGATTATAAACCAAGGAAACAGATGTGTGCACAAATTCTTGCCCATCTGACATGTCTGGCCATTTTCCACACTGCCTCCACCTTGTTTAACTAAGGCCTCCCCTTTAAGATGTAAGAGCCATAGTCTCTCTACGTTTCCAGCAGGAAGCAGCAACCAGAATTGATGTCAAGCATCAAAACACACCAGATTGACTGTAGTTTAAGTGACCATCAACAGCAAGTATGTTAGGATTGTAAATCTGATTCCTGCAGAAACTGGGGGTGCCTGCAGCTGCTACCCCACAAGAAGGGGAAAGAGAGATGTGAGGCCGCCACTCCACAGGGCAGCAAACAGGGCATTTTCTTTCCTGCAGGAGAACAGGTGTTTATGCACAGAGGAGGTGACCACTCACTGGTAACCATTTTCCTATGTCCCCTGTGTGTAGCCAGCCATCTTTATCCAGAGCTTCCGCTGTCTTTGCAGGGTCCTTCAAGTAGCCTTGAAACACGTTTGGCCCTTTCACACACACCTGCAGCAAAACACATAATGTCTTAACAGCACTACCAGGGCTTTGCCGAAGAAAACGTGCATATCCCAACCTTTCGCGAGAAGCCCCCTTTCCCTGATCCACAGGAAGCTGCGGGAGCCCAGTGGGATCTAAAAGGTACCTCCAATGCCCCACTTCCCATTATTAATGACCTCACTGCCACTGTGTTGTCTGACCGGGTGCCTGCCCTGGGTTCCGGCTCCAGGTTGCAGAGAGCCCACAGAGGATGAAATCACTTTCAAGTCATTAAGCTTTCCTTCACTAGCCAGTAGCCCACTAACAGGCAACAGGGCGATTAGCAGGTGGGAGCCGTGTCCCAGGACTGAGGCCACTGGAGCCGTTGTGAGCTCATGGCCCCAGCTCTGGAATGTTTGGGAAGGCAGCAGTGTCTGTGGTCCTCCACGTGGCCCTGGCTGCTACACAGAAATGCACCTTCACAGAGGTCTGCTGGGCTCCAGCATCACCCACAAAATCAAGCTTGATGGCTTCCCACGGCGGGGTTGGGAGCAGCCCTAGTGGAAAGGCAGTGAGGGTGGGTGACTCACGGGGTGCCACTCACCTCGCCCTCGCCCTTGGCTGCCATGTAATTCATTTCTTCCACATCAACCAGTTTTATAATATTGCAAGGCATAGGGGCACCAACGTGACCTGTGAGCAAATGAAAAGCTGATCATTTTAAAGGGGACTACTAATATTCTTAGGCCCAATTATTTTTTTTAAAGATTTATTTATTTATGCATACAGAGCTGGGGTACAGGCCAGAGGTGCAGGGGTGGTGAGAGGATTCACCAGACACAAGGTGGTGAGCAGAACAGGCAGATCAACAAAGTATACTGCTGAGGGGAGCAGTGGGCCGGTCAGGAGAGGTCTGCCACGCCATGTGGATCACCTCCAGGGCAGGCGGGGAATCAAACTCTTGTGGAGGTGGCTTTATCTTCTCAGGCTGTGCTTTAACCCACTGCGCCACCAGGGAGGGCCCCCAATTATTTTTATAACACACAAGCCTGCTTATAGTGAGAACAGCTAGTGTCAATGTCTGGCTTCTATGATCATAGCCCATCTCCCCTGGGACATTAATTTAGGGAGTTTATTCCTAAAATAGAGATGAAAATATTCGAAAATCTTTTAGAGACCTTCTCAAGTGTGATGAGCCAAAAGGTTTTTCAGGGTATAAGTAATTTGGCTGCTGATTTAAAGGGTCTCCACAAACACCAGGAAACAAGCTTCTGAAACTGCTATCTGGCTCCCAGAACCGATGGCCTCTGTCGAAGATTTGCCGCCCTTCCCGCCAACCCAGGACTCTTAGATGTCCCTGTTCTCTGTGGGAAGACAAAAATCCTCTAACACTTGGAAACTTTGATTACGCTCTTACACACCATCTGATTCTTATCAGCATTTAAGTTTATCAAGAGAGTACAGTGCTGGGTCCTCCCTGGTGGTGCAATGGGTTAGGATGCCAGCACTGCAAAGCTAACTGCAGCGGCTTCGGTGTGAGTTCAATCCCCTCCGAGGGGGGTGACCCACATGGCGCGGCAGACCTCTCCTGACCCGCCCGCTGCTCCCCTCAGCAGTGTACTTCGTCGATCTGCCTGTTCTGCTCCCCGCTCTGTCTGCTGAATCCTTTTACTGCCTGCCTAAGCACCATTGCCCTATATCCCGGTTCTGTACGCATAATCTTTTTTTTTTTTTTAAAGATAGTATGTTGCTTTTTCAACTAATTCTCCTGCCAAAGGGTGTGAAGACTAGGTTTTTTTCAAACCAAAAATAAGACAAATTAGCTAGCTTTTAAGAGCAATGCAAATAATTCTTCCCATGTGTTCATAGTTCTAGCTGAGAAAGATCACTATTCCAAATTCTCTAGGTGGTGAGATCCATGGGTCAAAGATAAAACAAAGACCATGATGCAGGTGGGCCAGTCCCAGCAGCTCCAGCAACTGGCTACGCCCTATTCACAGTACATCAACTGTGTGTGGCTCAGTGCAGATGGACGAGCCACCAGTGAGGGGGGAAGCGCACAGCTTCGCAGTGAGACTAGGCCAAATGCTGGCAATAAAGCATAGTGCTGGGTAAATCCTTAGACATTATTTACATGCTATTTAACCAACAACTGATTGTTTCATCTGGAGGAAACGGCTCATCGCACAGGACTTAGTAGGGATGAGATATGTTTTCCACATCTTAAGCACTACTGCAGGACCTCTTCTGTGACAGTCAATCATTTGTTTGCCCCCCTCCTGTCTTCTTTCATGAAAAAGGACTTGTGTTCATTTCTCTGTCGTTGCCACACCCAGCACAGCACACAGTGTGAGTCTAACCAAAACCTACCAGCAGAAAACAAGAACCCAATGCATTATTGGGAAACCATTGGGCAGAACATTCTGAAGCTGGTTGACAAGGCATCTTCTCTTGGAGGTCACCTTCAGGATCCGGGGAAATCTCTGTGCCACCCAGATCTACAGTCAGGTACTCAAAATCACACCCCTTTGCCACAGGTGATGTGCTCCACGCGGCTCAGGGATACACAGGGTTGGTGGCCTCCAGGCCTGATTGCTGGAGACCCAGCTCCTGTTTCCATTGGGTCAATGACCCAACCGGTGAGGAACCCAAGCCCACTAATTCCAGCTCAAAGCTGAGGCCGCAGCAGGAGGAACATCCTGCATGTCGTACCTGCTGTCCAGTCTCCGGGCATGGTCAGGCAGCAGCCCGCAGTACACTCCGTCTGTCCGTAGCCTTCATAGAACTGGGTTACCAAGAGAGGAAACAACGTGAAAGGGAGAAAGTCACACATGTGCTGGAGCAGTATCATTCCTCTGGCTGCTGCATTGGTGGCTGGCTGCGGTGAAACCTCTTCTCCAGCTTTACTTAGTAATATGCTTAATTCTACAAGCTTCCCCACAGCACCCAGACTTCTTCATCCTCCCCCTGAACACCAGCACAGTGCACGTTCACTTTCTACTTAATTTCCTGGGGACAAACCAGGGAGAACCCTGACTGGGTAGGTTGGGCCTGGCTGTGCAGGACACACCTGGCAGGCGCCCTCGCTCTCGGCCCACATTCTTGGTGCTGGGGGTTGCTGCTGCCTCTCGCCGCCTGTAAGACCGTCTCTGCCTGGTGTGCAGGCTGGCTCACCCCTATGATCCATTCCTGCATGCTGTACTACACCAGGAAGGCAGGCTTTGTGTCATGGCAGGAAGGCAGGCTTTGTGTCACAGACACCTATTCTCCTGCCCCAGGTAAAAGCCATGTATACACATGTAATTTTAGAGGAACCCCATTAAGCTGTATCTTTTTTTTAAGATTTATTTATTTGTGCATACAGAACTGGGGTACAGGCCAGAGGCGCAGGGGCGGCAAGAGGTTTCACTGGAGACAGAGTGGGGAATATAACAGGCAAGTAGATGAAGTACACTGCTGAGGGGACCAGCGAGCGGGTCGGGAGAGGTCTGCTATGCCATGTGGTCACCTCCGGGGCAGGCGGGAATCGAACTCATGCAGAAGTGGCTTAAGCTTCTTAGTGCTGTGCTTTAACCCACTGCGCTACCAGGGAGGGCCCTAAGCTGTATCTTTTATATGAAATGTAAACACACACATTTATACTTATTTCTCCAAGTGACCCACAAAATAGCGAATCCCCGAAGCAAAAATAAAGTGCATGCAAAGAGAATACAAATGGCTTTGGAAAGAAGATTGCTGGGTGTGACAAGATCCAGACAGGAGCTGCCGCAAGCCTCCTCACCTGACAGCCGAGCGCAGTTCTCAGGAAGGTGAGCACAGTGGCGGACACGGGCGCTGCTCCGGTGATCATCAACCGGACTTTTCCTCCCATGCTCGACTGAGAGACAAAGGGGGAGAGGGAGGTCGCAGGCGGCGGGCACCTCACAGATGCCTGTGTCTGGAGCCACCGGCTTCCCCTCCGCAGAAGGCAAGGAGCTCACTGACTGGGGGGAAGACTCCTACCAGCTGTTTCCACCCAAAACTACTCCACTCACTTTTTTTTTAACTTTTCTAAAGTTAGGGTAACATTGGTTTAGTGCACTGCACATGGCCCCGAACTGCTGTCGTGCCTCTCTGCAGATGTGCGCTGCCACACCCCCACCCCGCTTTCAGCAGGGAGCAAGGTGCAGGCCCACACCGAGGACTTGCCGTATTTCAAGGAATTCAAGCCAGATTTGCAACTACCACACTTTCGGTATTTTTTTTTTGACACATTATCATTTATGCTTAAAACTTATATTCATGCCTAAAACTTACTTCAAGAGGAACATGCTTGATCTAGAAGGGTGTAACAAAATGGAGAACTAGGAAGGCTATAATACCCGCATTCCTCCCCAACCCCCAAATAGTTACGATATTGTTCAGATTTATCTTGAATACTGAGGTCTACCTAATAGTTTCGTCCTTGACTTTTAGAAGCATTGTCAGGATTAGTAAAAACATACATTCTCTCCCTCACCTTCACAAATTAGGTTTACATGAGAAATAATAGCATGAGTCTGCAGCTACCTGTATTTTGTGGAAGATGAGTTTATCCCACAGGCTGTTGTTTCTGATGATGCCACTGCGAAGCTCTGCTTCTTTTCGCTTGGATGCAAAGTCCAAAAGCCATCGCTTCAGTGTGGTGTTTGCTTGTGAGAAAATCTAAAAAGTCAATAAACAAGAAGGCCTCATGCTCCGTGGGATGGCTAAAATCAGGTACGAAAACTGGTAAAGGTGGCAGCCTCGACCCTGCCGGCGGGGAGGCAGCATGGTGCAGCTGCCCCGGCAAATGGGCTAGAAGCAGCAATTGCATGCGAGGCACGGACCCGAGAAAAATGGACACACAATCTCACACAGAAACCGGGACGAGGCTAATCGCAGTGGTTCCCAAAGGGGAAACAACCCAAACGTCCACCAGTGGATAAATGAACAAATAAAACAGTGACATCTATAGAGTGATGTTACTTTTTTGGCCATTAAAAGGAATGAAGTTCAGATATGTACTATGACGTGAACCGTGACAACACACAGAGTATAAGAAGCAGTCACACAAGAACACATGCTGCTGTGTTCCAGGGACGTGAAAGTCCACAACCAGGAAATCTAGACCTTCAGAAAGTAGATTAGTTTTTGCTAAGTGGAGGCTGGGGTGTGCTGGAGAGGGCATGGAGGAGGGCGTGGAGGGCTTCTTTTTGAAGGGATCAAGTGTGCAAAAATGAACTGTGGTGATGGGGGCAAAACTCCGAGAATCTACCTACAAACTTTGAATCGTAGCATTTGAATGGGTGAAATGCCTCGTATGGGAATTGTGTGTCAATAAAGCTGCTTTTCAATTTTGTTTTCTGAAGCATCATTAAAAAAAGGCAAAGGCCCTCGCAGATGACAAGAGCCCTGCCTTACAATAAAGAGCCCTGCAAGTGCCCAATCACATTCTGGAGGCTCCGCCGCCCACTGCCACAGCCATCTCGCCCGAGCTGCGGTGGGCCGCCAGAGACGGGCGTGCTCTGTGGCTCAGTCACTCGAAGTGCCTAAGTGTTTTACATGTGCCCGGCGCTTTACAACCAGTGAAACCATTTCCGAGTTACTCTGTTCACGTGATGCAATTTGCAACTTTAGGAGACAGAAAACGGGGAGGCGGCAATCACCCATGCAGAGATGAAAAAAGCAGAGGTTCAAAGAGCTTACTTCCATTTTATAGCCACAGTGTGCCTTCTGGTTTACAAAGCGTGAGCATGTGTTTTATAATCTTCACCAACGGTGAACTTAGCCTGACTTTACAGGTGAGTGAAGGGCAGTTTTGCAAGACTGAACTCATACCCACCGTGCACAGAAGGCACCTGTTGAGCCCTGTCCAGACCCAAGCCTCGGACGCAAAGCCCAGAGCCCCGCGGGCCTCCAGCTCCGCGTCGTGGACTTACTCGGTCGAACATCCGATTGAGCAGCCTCGGGACCACAGGGAAGATGGTGGGTTGAAGCACCTTGAGGTCATCCATTAGCAGCCTGATATCTCCTTGGAAAAATCCTATTTTAGCTCCGTGACACAGCATCACACACTAGGGAGGGAAAGTCAGCAGCATTTTTATCATCACAGCAGGGGTTACACGACACCCAAGCCCCCATAAGGCTTTAGGGTTAACATTTCAACCAGTTCCTAAATGCCTTACATTCCCGAAATATGGGTCATTCTTGAAAAGCACTTTTGCACTCTTTGGGAATGAGGATTTTTATCTTGAGCACCCTGCAGATAAAGGGCTTAGAAAGAAAATTGGGAATGTTGTTTTTAATGATCATCTTAGAGGTTCTGTTATTTTAATGTCAGAATAAACACCATTGAATGAATAACATAGTATTAGATAACCCAAATGTTTTTAGCCTAGCAGAAACTTTAGATCTAATTTACACTCAAAACAAAAACTCAGCTATTTCCCTACAATCCAAGCTTACTCAAATTTCATTTTCTTTATTTGACGCTAACTAAAGGTCTCTGAAAAGCCACCCCCAGGATTCAGTGTGGACAGTGGGGTCTAGTATCACAGCCACCTGCCATCCAGCAGGAGTCCACAGCTCAGTTTTTCCTGTCAACTGCAAACTTCACTAGCATTCCACAGCAAGGGGCTGAGCCAGCCTGCTTTAAATTTTAAAGAGGAGAGATTCCATTTGATGCAAACAGAAGTACCTGATGGTCTCAGACCTGAAAGCAGAAACCACCAGAAAGGCACCCACTGCTCACTGTTTAAAAACAAAAGCTCAGACGGGTTTTTGTTCAATGGCTTGCTTCCCAGGCACAGATGAAATCACAGTTTGGTACATGAGATCACTTTGTAAACTCACAAGATCTCCTGAGGTGGACAGAAAGCACCCATAATGAGTAGAAGATGGAATCTAACGAGTCTTGATTCTTTAGGGTGAATCCCAGGGGCAGCAGCCAATCACAGGGAAGGCTTCCCAGAGTCGCCTCTCCCTCCCACACCCTGCACCCTGCCTGTTACACAGCTGGTGTGCAGCAAACATCTGTTAACTGGCTGAATGGCGCCTGCTACTTATCCTGCACGTATATAGTCCCAAAGGTCCAGGAGGGAAAAAGAAAATTGTTGGTCATTTTTTAAAATTAGCCACACAGTTGTGTACTGATAGCTGGAGATCATTCTGCTTTCGAAGAGCTCTAGAATACTGGTAAAAGATTAGTCTTGGGCCCACATGTACCTCAGGAGCAAGCACATGAAAAACACAAGCTTTCCAGGAACAGCCCCTGTCGAGGTATGAAGCTGTACACTGAAGCTTAGGGAGTGTTATAAATGAAGGCTATCTCCCTTAAAAAAGAAGAGAAACTCCTTAGAGCAGAAGTCTCATTAGGTTTGGTAGGATGGAATTCATAAAATTTCTACTTTTACATTTAAGCTTTCTGGAATCATGTGCACATGAGTGGCCTTCAAAAACATAAGCTTATAATTTTGAAGGGATTAAAATTTGAGTTTTCAGACCCAGAAAAAAACCAAGCAACTCTATTTCTTTAAGTAATTCGTACTATTACGAAAGTGAGACCAAAGAATCTTCTATAGAGTGACAGTCTGTGCGTGACACTTACCACCATGAGCTGCTCAAACATGTGTGCCAGTGGCAAAAATGAAATGTGTGTGTCACTGGCATTCACGATAAGTACTTTCTGTAAAACACAACAACTTAGCAGAACACAAACAATTGAGCAAGCAAAACAAAACTCAATGCCTACCTCTACAACTCTCTCAAACATATGGGCCAGAGGCAAGAAAGATATCAGAGTATCATCTGGGGAAGGATTGACTGTATTCTGTAAGCAAAGACACCAGCAAAGCAGAAAGGCATTAAGATTTCCAGTCATGTTGCGTTTTACCCGAGAGCACATAATACCTCAACATGGAGATGAAACGGCTTTTGCTCATGAGCTGCAATTATTTCTCACCAAAGAGCGAAATGAAAGGCAACCCAGAAATATTTAAGTATTCTATTACTTTAATTTTTGAAAGAGAGTGGGGTGTCATTTCGAACGACAGCGTGAAATCCAATTGTGGGACTTCAGTCAAAATCAGGTAATTGTGCTCAAATTGGTATGTTAAGGGATCATGTGCTCTAATCACTTAGTATTTCAAAATTATAGTACCCACTACCCAGCAAGCTCAATTCCACCTGAAGGTAAGACCTACAAGCCTTATTCCAACACAAGATAGCACATTCTGTTGCAGCAATGTAAGATCCATTCCAAGATAGCGTATTACGTGGTAAAGGCGAAGGTGGAAAAGAGACTCTCGGTTTCCAAGTTTCTTTTATGCGCAGTACAAATGTATCTTGAGTGTTTTTTTAGCTTGTCCAACAGTTTTATCTTAACCCCCAACTTCACCCCCGGCAGTGAGTAGTGATGCCTCCCTTTATTTTAAGCCAGCTCTGATCCACCACAGGGGATTCGCCCCTGTAAAGTGCCGGTCGTGCAGGGCCGCACCTGGCGTGCATACTGGTTTCCAGTTCATACTTCAGAACGGGCTTCACAGGTGCAGGGGGACGGGCTTGCCCGAAGCGTTTATGTGACTCACGTAAAGACTTTCTGCCTGTACCCACTTCTGAACTCAGTCCTGCCCCTCCCTCCCCCCGTATCTAGTAATGTGGTCATGGGTAAGAGCGCCAGTCCGGGAAAACACCAGGGCCCTTGTCTGGGAGAGTGTGGCCTGCGTTTTCCAACCAGCATTTTTTAGCATGACATTTTCATATGAGAAATCAAACTCAATGATATCGACACGTTTCGGTTTTCTGATTCAGCCAAAAACATGTCCATCAGCAGGATTAGAAGTTTTACAAAGCCGAGAATGCCCCTGGTTGGTAACTTAAAACACAGTTTTGTAATCATTAGCAAATCATTCTTGAGGCCTCGTGAACCACTATGATTTTCAGTTTTTATTAAAGGCCAATAGGTAATTACAATTTCACTTTAGTATAGGTACTAAATGTTGAGCTTAGTTTAGAAAGTACACACCCCCAAAAAAGGTTTTTGAGACTAAGAAAGTATGAGTGTAAATGAAAGGGAGATCAACCTTCTGTAGCCACCAAAGATGCCCATTCCCCAAAACCATTAAGCACAGGCTTCTGCCACAAAAATTAGGGTTCCAGAATATTCCCAAGAGGCTGCAAGAGCAAATTATGTAAAATGTGGAAACAGTCTGAGGGAAAGACATTTAGTAGGTGCCTCTTTTCAAAAGCACTTACTGAGTGTAGTTGCCTAAGATTATAGGAAATCAATGGAAGTTTTCAAAGCTTTAGTCCTGCTCATAAAACAGAACTCAAACTGACCACCATAAAGGAAATAATAATGATTCCAGGCTGGAATAGCAGAATAAAGCGCAAGAAAGTCATTTCTTCTCTGTTCTTTCCTGGAAACATTTCTTGGCTAGTATCTACATAAAGTTACCTGCTACAAAAGTTACAACAAACTCTCTCTCTCAATTTACCTTCAAGGGCACAAACAGCAGTTGGAGAGAGGCTCACTTTGGAAACTGCTTGAGAGAAGGTGACGCTAGCCCATTTCAGAGGTCAGACCTTATCAGTATTCCAGATGTGTCCCCACGACAGCCACCCCTCGCAGCACGGTGCTGCCTTTACCACGTTCATGCTGGAGGCCTAGTGCCAACACACGGATCTAAAGAAAGATGGCGATGTCCCAAAAGTTTACCTCTGTCACTTTCACAAAAGCTGAACAATCACTTATTATATTTCGGTGAGTGATCAGTGCTCCTTTGGGGTTACCTGAAGAACACACAGGAACCAGGAATAGGTTAGAAGGCAGCTGCTCCTTGAGCAATGTTATTTTGTTCAAGGTGGTTTTGTTATAACACTTGATGAGAAGGAAAGAATTCTGGTTGACATGTATGAAGTGACATTTCGGAGGACCTGCTTTTGGTGCAGACTGTTTGTACTTAAAGGCATAGCTTCTAAGGACCTAATAACAACATTACATGAGGACTTACTACTATTCAGAAAGTCAATCTAAGAATGAGAGACATGAAGGAAGTCCAGAAACCCTATAATTAGGGCCTCAAATACCTCTAAAGCAAGGTACACCCATGCAAGTCAAATGTTGAGTAACATTAAGTGCCTGAGCAAACTGCAATTCTTTAAACGAAACTCATTATCTTAAACTATCTTTATGAATATGAGCAAGTTGCAGTGGGTACGTAGAGCAAGGAGAGAAATAGAATGGGATTTCTAAACGCCACCTACTGAGTTTATACCTGGAAGATGGTGTGATGTCACCAGTCAATAAATGTTTGAGAAAAGTGGTGCCCTCAGAGTCTAAGATGGTCTCATGGAGCGACAAGAGCAAGGGCTTGAACCACTCCCCTCTCTTCCACTTTCAGGCCGTCGTTAGTTCAAATCAGTCACCCAAAAAGGGGGCAGAAAGAACACATTTCCAGATACCACTTACAAACAATTCCCTTTCAAAACATACCTGTAGTTCCACTTGTGAAACAAATTACTGCAAGATCTTCAGGTGCTGGAGGCTATAGCACATTAAAAAAAAAAAGTGGGTGTTGTAGGTCAGAAAACTATGAGCCATAAGAGATCACCCAAGATTTTTACTAGTCCCAAAATGGCTTGAGAGACCACGTGGAGGGCTGTGGCATGGTCTGACATGGTGTTCTTACCTTGGGCTTCCGTCTGTTGGCTCTCCCCAGGTCCTTAATTAAAAGAGAAAAAAGGTTAAATGCAGACATCTTGTAAATATAAAGAATAAGGTCATATTAAGTTACTTAAAGTTAACTTTACCGCAGGATTCACTCACAGCTGGTTCAAATGTAACATAAACTTCAAATTAAGCAAACTATGGCAAGCTGAATTATCCTTAATGAAGAAATTTATCCATTATTCTACAAAATAATTTCCCATTGTCTTCTTTCTGATGTAAGCCTTTATAAATGGTTCAGCAACTGTTCTCTGAGATCATATGGTGTTTGTCTTCCTCGGACTTATTTCGCTTAGAATAATGCCCTTAAGTCCATCCATATTGCCAAAATGGCAACATTTCATTATTCTTGATGACTGAGTAATAGTCCGTGTGTGTGTGTCTTCATCTGGTCACCCATCAATGGATACTTGGGTTATTTCCCTAGCCTGACTATTGTAAATAATACTGCAAAGGGCGTGGGCATGCAGCTATCTTTTTAATGTGATGTTTTCATTTTTTCGGGATCACATGGTAGTTGTAATTTTAACTTTAACATTTTAAAAAAATGTTTAACTTTTTGAGGAGCCTCGGATCTGTTTTTCATAGTGGCCACGTTTACATTTAATTTTGGTTCATTCCCACCAAAAGCATACAAGGGCTCCCTTTTCCGCACACCCTCACCAATAGTAGTGATTTTATTTTTTTGATAACAGCAATTTTAGAAGGTGGGAGCCGTCTCTCATGTGGTTTTGATATGCATTTCCCTATTAGTGACGCTGCGTTTCTCCATGGACCTGCTGCCTGTAGCCTTTGAAAGAGGGTTTTCCCCCCTCGTCTTTCTTGTCCCTTTTTCTTTTCCTTTAGCAAAGCCTAGTTCTTAATCATACCCCAAGAACAGTGGGGCACCCTTCCCAAAGTCAGATACAGATCTATTGTCGGGTTGCCCAGTACTGCATAACTGATGTCTTCAATTTGAGGAGAAAAATTAATCTCTGCCAGATTAAATGTTTGGAGAGCTCAACTACTTGTACTCCCCACGTGGAGTAGGATTGGGGATTTTGGAACACCCAGCTATACAACAGGCCACAACAGAATATCTAAGCCACTGTTTGAATGAATGGGAAGGTAACGAAACACAGATTCATTTCTGCAAATATATTTAGAGCTTTACTGTGGGCTTTCGGTGAGTATAAAGCAGTCTACTGTACAAGTCCAGCAGCATTTTTGCATATCTGCAAATTTTCATACCATTGGGAAAAATGCAAAAATTCAGATACCAATTTTCTACTTTTGAGCTTATAAAAATGTACAGTAATATAAACATGGTCACATGGTCAACCATGATGCAAATTTAGATTCATTTCTGAAGAACTTTATCTTTTGCTTGTAAAATTTTTTAAGATCAAATGTAAATCACATTAAAGAGGCAAGTTAAATATAAATTTATAATGCCTTTTATACATAAAGATTTTAGTAAAAGCTTTATCTAACAGTCTTCAGTCATTGGTTCATCTAGTAATTTTTAAATTATACTTGTCCCTTGAACGATGTGGAGGTGACTGGGTGCCGACCCTCTCCCCTCCACCTCAGTCAAAAATCACACTTAGTTTTTGACTCTCCCCAAACTTAACTACTAATAGTCTGCTGTTGACTGGAAGCCTTACCAATAATGTAAACAGTTGATCAACATATATTTCATATGTCACATACATCTTACTTCCCACATTCTTACAATAGAGCTAGAGAAACTGTTGAGGAGACATTTACAGCACCACACTGAAAACAATCCACATCCAAATGGACCTCTGCAATTCAAGCTCATGTTCAAGGGTCAGCTACAGGTCTTTAACAAAGAGCCATTAAAAAAGACAAAATTCCTGTATGCATTGGGGGGAAGAACAAGGGGTCACAGGATGGTAGAGAGGAAGAGAAAAGATGGGATAATGGGGCTTTCAACTAAGAAAATAAAAGTGGGGGAAAGCTAGGTAAAAAGCTGGCTAAAAATGCAATTTAAGACTGGAGCGACTAGTGAGCTCTCAAGGAATCATGTGAGCGTGTATGCAGGCCCAGGCACTTGAGCATGTGAGCGTGGACACGAGGCAGAAGGTTTAACCAATAAAACAAAAGATGGTTTTCCTAGGCTACCACGTTTCCCAGGACAGGTTTCATAGATCCTTACTTGGAGCCTCAAATACTTTGGAGAAGGAGAACTATAAATAAATGTTAAAACTCTATTTATAACAGGTCCGGGAAAATATTTCTAACATTTGCAGAACAAGAATGACTTACGCTGTTTAGCCCGTGACTTCTGTGATGTGTGTGTGGCGGGATCCTCCCCGACCAGCTTCTGTTTACCGACATGCTGACCTGTGTCCAACTAGGACAAATCAGCTTTCTATGTGACCGGCTATCAAACACCACTGGTGTCAACAGAGACCACACTCAGGGTCATTTTATAGTTGTGACTGATACAAATCTCAAGAAATTTAATATGAAAATTAGCCAAATCAAACATCTATGCTGGAAATTCATGAGGACTTTCCAAAAGCTAAAGAGAACAATCTAGAATCACCTGTCTGAAATGCACGTTCTGGCCCTTGTTGGCATGGCTGCTCAGTGCTCTAGGGTAAGAACTCAAGCATTGCAAATCCCTTTTGGAGAGCAGTTTCTGCAAGATGTGATGCTTTGCCCTGGGCACGCATGTAGAATTTATCTTTCTGGTAGCGCGACAAGTATTTTTGCACTCTGTCATGGGGTCACTGACCTGGCCGGCCAGAGTTTGGAAGGCTGGAGGCTCAGAATACCACACCTGAGCTGCAGCAACCTCAGGGGAAGCCTCCAGAGAGGAGGCAGGGCAGAAGAACTCACCTCCATCGCCTTCAAGCTGGTGATTTCTACCCCGCACTTCTTGCCTCGTTCAAACAAATCACTGCTGTAGGAGTCCATGATAACTATGCTTTTAAGGCCCGGTGTTAACTTATTTTCTACCCCTTCTAATAAGAGTATGGCCTTCTCTGGCTTGTCAACAAAAACCAGAGAAAGTTCAGCTGAAAACAAAGAAAGACAATGAAAAGTAAGTGTTGGGATATTAAATGCTTGAACTTATCACAGCAGGCTGGGTTAAGCACTACAATTCGTGTATTAAAGGTAGATAAATATACATTTAAATATAAAGACCCAAACAGGGTCCTTCCTGGTGGCACAAGGGGTTAAAGCACATTGCCACTGAAGACGAGTTTGATTCCCACCCAGGGAGCTGACCCACATGGTGCTGCAGACCTCTCCTGTCTCGCCCGCTGCTCCTCTCAGCAGTGTACTTCAACAGATCTAACTGTTCTGCTCCCGCTCTGTCTCTAGTGGATTGTCTCCCCTCCCCACACCTCTGGCCTGTACCTCAGTTCTTGTATGCATAAATAAATAGATCTTTTAAAAAATAAAACCCTCAAAAAGTCAAATACAAGCAAATGTAAAGTCACCAAATCTAACTGAAGACAAGGCCGACGTCCACCCAGAGACCACAGGCGTACCTTTGTTAACTATGTAGGTGATTGCTTCGGATCCAAGGGTATCATAGAGAGGAACAACCACCATTGAATAAGCAAAACATCCCTGTTCGATGATCACCCACTAAACAAACAGAAGAAGTGGGGAGAGAAAACAAGACGTCATCACTCAATCCTTCCGAGGAGACCAAGGGTCCAGACAAGTTCCGAGTGGAAGGCAGAGATGTAGCAAAATTAATATGTGTGTATCAATTACTATGTGCAGGCACTATGAGGGCTTCACAGTGAGAACAAAGCACGGGTCCTCTTCTCTAAGGGAAATACACCTGCCTGAAGAATTGATGCAAATACATGAAAAGGAAATTTCAAGATAAATACAAGGTAGTGACTGACTGGGAGACCAGAGTCCACGCAGTGCCCCAGGGAGGCCTACCCTTTGCAAGAGCACTATGATTTGGAGTGACCAGGAGAAAGGCAAGGGGCTACTGCAGTGGGACGCACAAGCGAGAGCAGGGAAGGGGGCTTGTGAGCAAGCTGGGGGGCAGATTCCAGCAGGGGAGTGGAAGATTCCAGCAGGGGAATATGACGAGGCGAGAGAGGAGTTGGAGC
>NW_004567115.1:38869382-38908440 GCF_000260355.1 Condylura cristata | reverse complement strand
GGGGGTGGGGGGTGGGGGAGAGAGAAGTTCCTCTGGCAACATGAGCAGAAGGATTTGGGAAGCGGGAAGGAGGAACAAGCTGGTAGGAAGCTGCTGGCACAAACCCTGAGAAGTGATGGAGAGGAGCGACGTGGTCACAGCTCATCTCACCTCATCAGCCACATAGCAACTGGTCTACCTACAAGGCTAGTGCGGCAAGGTCACTCTTGCACTCACCATGCTCCGGGGTACCCATTACCTCCAGCTGCAGTTTTCCAGTCCTCGGCAGGAACCTGGCGCACGGCACAGATAAAGGCGGAGCTGCCGTAGGATGGGAGCACAGCCACTCACATCTCTAGCCAGGAACTGCTTTTCTACCTTTGTACCCGCTCCGCCCCCCCTTGGAGCCAGTTTCAAGCTACTAACGTGGAACTCAGGTCCGGGAATCCATAGCAGGGTAGAGACGACACACGCGGTTGTTCCTCCTGGCACCAGCCGAGTCTCTACATACTGAAACGGCTCCCTCAACAGACGTGCTGCGGGCCACAGCGCGGTGGTTGTTCCTGACATGCCCTACGCCACCCCACCCTCACTTCCTTCGAGAGCCTGCTCAGGCGCACCTCCAGGACACCCTCCTGGATGAGCTCCCCCAATCCTGTGCCCGTGTTTACATTCATTAATGACAGAGAAAGCATTTTGGGAGCCGTCTCCCCTGTGAGGATCCAAGTCTCCGCTGTGATTTTGTGCTTCACAGTGCCTAGCACATAGTAGGTGTTCAACAGATACTTGTACTGACTCAAAAATATCGAAAGGAGCCTACCTATGGAAGTGAGGACTATGTGTCCTAGTTATAGATTCATTACGAAAGGCCATCGAAGCAATAATGCTGGATAGGTTTCATCTGAGTGGATGTCACTTATATTTTTTGATCATGTTAATAAGTAAGACGCATGGTGAACGTCTGGTCTGGAGCAGAGATGGGTGTGAGCGCCAATCGGCTCTTAACCTGAGGACTCTCAGAGCCGGGCGCAGTCAGGGCTCAGTACCTCAGGTCTGTTTTGAGCAAAGATGCCGATGAACTGATCTGGAGAAGTCTTGAAGCCCTTCTGGATGAGCGCCGAGCCTATACATTCGGACAGTTCTTCCACCTGCAAGGGGGAGGAAAAATCAGCAGCAGTGTCAGGCCCACCCAAGGAGCAGGCCGGCACCCACAACCCAGGCGGCATCTCAGCCAGCTGACCACTCTGCAGAGGAGAGCGTGAACAAACAGGTTTTTGGTGAAATTCTGTGTTTTCGCACCAGAATTCACAATTAAGAGATGAGATCATAGGGTTCCTTCTGCAAAGCAAATGAGTACCCTCCAATCATGTGGGTAAAGATGATTACATGTCAGGGTTCCTGATCTATTCTACTTTACACTTCAGTTCTATACAATTACAAAAGTAATGTAGGAACAGAGAATTGTAAAGAATATATATAAAGAGCAGCAAAGCAGTCCAAACTTGTTACATTGGTATAAAGAGACACACAGTAAGTTTTGGGGAGACCTTTAATAACAGAAGAAGCTCTTATCGTTAGGATCTACCATTCCAATCTTGAAGATACATTCTTAGGAAATAATTCAGTCTTAAAAGGAGGTTTTAAAAAACTTTACGTAGACAGGGAATTTCAATAAATTCTCAAAGAACAGAAAAAATCTTTATGTAAAGATATTTCAAAATTATCTGAGGCCACAAAGAGGGAGAAAAGATCAATGGCTGGTTGGTTAAGTAAGTGAGGAAAATTTTAGAAGGTGCTTCATAGCTAATAAATATTACAATTAAGAAAACCCTATCAAACTTAGGAGCAAGCTGTAACAACACTAAGTAAAACTAACAAACACAAAATAAGTACAACATGCACACTATTGCTGACATGGAGGAAAAACAGGCCGGTTCATAAAAATCAGGCAGAACTTACCCAGCCCCTCTGTGCTCGCCACTGCTATGCCCTACTTAACTAAGAAGAGTTTCCTTTATCTTAAAATTCTGTTTCAGTCTCAGGGGATGAACTCTGAAGAGCCCTTTAACTCACGCCCATGCCCAAGGGAGGCAGAGCCACGCCTGCCACAGCCCAGAGCCCAGCTGCCCTGGCTCCTGGCGCCATCCTGGGCCAGCCTATGGGAGTGCGAGCTGCCTGGGGGAGGGACAGCAGGAGAGCACCCAGGAGCGTGTGCCCGCACACCCCAGCACACCCACGACTGACTGAGGGTTTCACAACTCTGGCTGGCGGAGGGAGGAGAACCTGTCCACAGAGCTTACTTTCTACCTTTAGAAAGAGGAGCCACACCTTTCTTCCAAGCCACTCAAAAGGACTCCTGGCTCCCAAAAGGTCAGAACCATGGGGGGGATAATGAAAACAAAGACTGAAAGGTATAAGTTGGCTTCAGTTCAGTCCAGCTGTGTGTGGCCAGGGCCTCTGAGTGAAGCGTATAGCTCACAGATCAATCACCTGAGTGGTTTTTAATCTGCTTTGAAAAATGCTCTCGGGAATGGCTGCTTCCTCTCCTCCAGCCAAAGGAGACATCTATTACAGGAATATCCTGTGTGGAATGTCCTGGCGCCTCAGTGTCACCGTGCATGGAGGGATGCATGAGAACTAATCTGGGCAGCCTACCCACCATCCTGCCAGGATCTGTGCCCAACATACATGAAGCGTTTTTACACCACTTGTAACAATGTGGGATCTGGGAAACTACTGTTTGGGTGGGAAACCAGTAGGCTCTGAAACGGGAATCTCTCTGGTCCCCCAGTGACAGCTAAGCTCATTGCTCTACAAGCAAGGTATGAAAAACTGTTGTCCTCTTTGTTCTTTCTCCTGAGACACATCAGGGAAAGTCTTGCATTTTGTTGATCTGCAGGTGAGGAGCAGGAAGGACACACCTTACCCCTTACGGTGGCGTTATTCCCTACAGGGGAGTCTGGCTTCGTGGCTGCTACGGAGAGGCCCCTTCTCATACAGAGCCCTGCACACAGCCACTCCTAAGGCGCCTTTCATACAAAGCATGGGAGAAGGAAGTTCGTTTGTACTCGGGAATGCCAGGGGTTACCTGGCCCGAGAACAGGGAGCTATTTCCTGAACAGCTGCACTGGAAACAAAGGCAGCACAGCGCACACTTGCAGCTGTTCCTGAAGGTCCTCAGGGTGCTACGGGACCGAGGAGAAGCATTGACATGTACTGTCATCATCACGCTAACTAGGAAAAGCAATGCCTCCTCGCGCTGCTACCCAACATTCACAAACAACTCCCTAAACAAGTGGCGCATGGATCAGCTGGGCGCTGCAGGGTGACAGAATCAAAATACGCTTCCTCCCAGCTTCCTTTGCATTTAGAAGCAGCAAAGGTATCTTCCAGGAGCATCTGTGCTGCTCTCTAGGACTGCCATGAGGTTAAATGTCACACTGGTCCCATGTGGGCCAGGATCTGTGGGATACCAGAAAGCATACCCTCATCTCTGATGCTGGTTCTGTTGGGCAAGTCCCATCCCTTCCTGGGGCATGTTTTTCTCATCTATAAAATGAGAGGGTTGCTCTGCATGGAGGTCTCTACGTTTTTCTAGCATCCCTCAAGGCTGAGAGGTCTAGGAGAAGAGTCTTCTGCTTCACGTACATTTCTAGAATTTCTTCTTAAATATTACCCTGTGTTCAAAAAGATTTTTAAAGAAAGTGTCATATGAAACAACTATATGACATGGTGGGAAGGGCACAACGACAGAGACAATAAGATCAGCGGTTGCCAGGGCTTGGAGTGGGGGAGGAGGGTGGTGGCAGGGTGGAACACAGGGGATGGTCAGGTACTGCACGGAGGACAGGTAACACGGCATATGTCTGCACAACATGGGGCAGCCCCTAACGGCCTTGAATCATAATGTATCGATATTCATCAACAAATGACACTCTACTCCATAAGGTGCCCACATCAATTCTACAATAAAGTGCATTGTGCCGTCAGTTAAATTGCTGAACTAGTTTCCCCCAAATCTGTCTGCGCATCATCTCCACCTGGGTATGGCAGATTGGTCCGAAGTTCTGAACTGGTCCAACACATGCACACTGCCGACACCTCCCCACCCCCACGCTCCATGACCCTGCGAACACTTTCATGCACTGGGAGCCGGCCTGGGTAGTGCCCAGAGGCAGAAAACCCACCTGCTTGTATGAAAGCCATTCGTAAGGTTTGTCTGGTTTCCGAGAGCCTAAACAAGGGCCGTTATCTAAAAAAGAAAAAAAAGGACTTAACATGTGTAAACGGCTCTAGATTCCCATTTGTATCCCAGCTCAAGCCGCGGCATGACAAGTAGGCTGTGCTGGCTCCCATATGAACCACAGAGGGTTCAGGTAGGAAGCGGTTCTCTGGGGGGTTGATCTGAATCTTTACTGGCCTGCTTACTCTTGTTTTGATTCCTTTAGTGAAGCAGGAGAGGAGGGTAAAGAGACAAACACAGTGCAGAAGGTCATTCAAGCTGGGGGATCCCTCTTCAGCTCTCAAGGAGCCAGTGGCTGTAGGCTTTGACATGTCCAAAGAAATATAAAGCCTTCTAACTCAAACTATGAAAAGGAAAATAGAAGCTGTAAGTGTACAAGTTCTGATGATCCAAGGGATCAAGAATGCCCCAGAATTTTAATTCTGCAAGTGAAGTCGTGATTGCAGAGAAACAAAAAGCAAGAAAAGCAGCAAAATGGAGGAAGAAGAAAAGGCGCTTATGAAAACCAAAGTCAAGAAATAGCAGGATGCCAGCTGAGGTCCCCACCAAGCAGACAGGCAGAAAACCCGCTATTAATTTTCTACACTCAAGAGTCGCAGGAAAATCAAGAAAACGCCTGATCATTTATACTTAGAATTAACAAGTTCTTGGTACAGATTAATCCCAAGCTGACCTTTTATGTTCAGCTAAAAAAGAAAAATATAAAAAAGCTGCCCCCTCTACAAGTCGACCCCCGATACAAGAGCGTGTGGGACGGGCCTGCATAGCTGCTTCTAGGGACACCTCAGGTCGGGTGCCTCCTCAGCTCCCGTCTGGCTGGGGTGTCTGCATTTTTGCTCTGAGACCCTACACTGGGCAGGCCATTCTTGGGCTGAGTGTCAGAGGAGCGTGCAGATCAGGTTTGGGGACCTTGAGGAAGAGGCGGGAAAGGAGAGAACGGCTGCATCTGGGGCCCCAGACACGGAGTCACTCTCCAGATATGGGAAGCGTGATGGTGGTATAGATTCAAGAGTCCGTTATGGGGGGCTGGGGTGCACAAGCTGGACAAAGCCCCCCCCCCTTCCACTGACTTCCTGATGCCTTCTAAAGCAGTGCTGACAGAAACACAGACTTTTGAGCCAAGAGGCTGATCCTCAGACCGTCTACATTCTTAGGGGCTAAAGTAAAAGATAGGGTGGAACATGACAAATTCCTTTAAGTAGAAAAAAAGTGCATTAGCCATGTGAAGTCATGCCATTTATTTTATTCCTTAAGAACAGGAACTGGCAAAGTACGGCCGGGGGCCAAGTCAGACCTGTCAGCTGTGGTTGGAAGTGCAGTTTTACTGGAACGCGGCCACACTGGCTCATTTACATATTATCTGAGGCTGCAGCCAAAGAGTTGCAACAGAGACCATATGGCTCAAAAGTCTAGAGTATTTACTATCTGGCCCTTTACAGAAAAAGCACAGATGCTAGCTCTCTAATGGTGGAAGTTAACTCCCAGGCTCACTGGGGAACGTAAAAGATTCTACTACACCAAGGTTCTTCTAACAAAAATTCTCAACATAAATGGACAGGCAAGGGGCCTGGGCTTTAGTATTTTTTAAAAGTTCCCCAGGTGACACTCAAGGCCAGCTAGGAATGAGGATGAACAATCGGTACAAATGACCATGTTGTGTGTGTTTTTTTTTTAAAAGATTTATTTATTTATTCATACAGAACTGGGGTACAGGCCAGAGATGCAGAGGGTGAGAGGATTCACCAGAGACAGAGTGGGGAGCAGAACAGGCAGATCGACGAAGTACACTGCTGAGGGGAGCAGTGGGCGGGTCAGGAGAGGTCTGCCACGCCATGTGGATCTCCGGGGCAGGTGGGGATTGAACTCATGAGGAAATGGCTTAAGCCATTTAGTGCAGTGCTTTAACCCGCTGAGCCACCAGGGAGGGCCGTGTTTTGTTTTTTAATGTTAGGTTTACAAACTACACTGACTTTTCCCAGTATCCAACAAACTCCAAACTTTTGTACCTTTCCTGGATGCTGTTGTTTTTTCTCCTGTAAAAGCCTAATCTAATGGTATCCCAGAACTGGTCAATCTTAGGACAAGAAGCTCCTCCAGAAAGAAAGAAAAGAAAAAAGGGGCCAGCAGAGCGACCCCTGCCAGTCAGCGCCTGTCAGGAAGACTGAATTCATTTTTCTTAAAACTGCTCTGAAACATTCCAGTAAGATCTTCATTTTGTAAGTAGAGCGATCCCCGCCCCCAAAGTTGTATGACTTGTCTCTTCATTAGGAGAGAGTGAAAATTATAATCTGTCACTATTCTCCTAAATGAACCTCATCTTCTGCTAGCAACAGAAAAAAAAAAAAGTACACGCGTTTATACACAGGCACACTGTGTCCTAGTGGTAAAGAGATGCGTATGTGCACACATATATTACATAAAAATATAATATTTTCATGTGGCCATATGTTTTGTTGTCTACCTTCTGGATACTTACCATCACAGACCAACCCCGTCCCTGATACTGAAGAAGTTCATAAATTAAAAATTACACCAGAGAGTTTGCTTTCCCTTTCCAGTGAGGCACAGTGAACCTATTACAGGAACATGGAGCACACACAGAAATGAGCAATCCGACTGGCCAGTGGCAAGTGAAAACCAATGAGTGCTTCCGAGCACCTTGTAATGCGACACGTGGCTGGGAGGGAGAGCACAGCCCACATACGCCCCCCCAGGAGACAAGGTTTACGTTAGAAAGCACAGATCCCAGAGATGGTTTCTCCAGAGGAAACCAGACCGAGTGAAAGTAAAGAGGCTAAAGTGCAGGGCAGTGGAGGCAGGTAGAGGAACTCCCTCGGCAGGGAGAGCCGCCAGTGGAGCACCTACTGTGTGCCTGGCACTGTACCAGGGCAGAGAGGAGGGAGGATTGCCAGCTGCCCAGGCTAGTGACCGGGAGGCCACGCAAATGCCTCTGCACCCCGGGGGGCTTGGAGAGAACAGGCCCAAGGGGCTGGGGAAGGGGTCGGTGCCCACGTAGAGGTAATGGATGAGAATGATGGGCCAGAAAGACTGCAGAAAAGGTGGAATGCAACAAGCTTTGTAAGATTAGTGAGGCCACACCGAGCACCCTGGGTGGGAAGGGGAGAAAAGAAGAAGATTCATGATCAGGAAAAAAGTGCATGAAGGCGTGGGCTGTGAGTGCTGAGGCGCTGTGGCTTGGCAAGAAGGCCAGGGGGACGTGAGGGGAGTGGGGTGGACGCCTGGACGGGAGAGGCAGTTCTCAAGAGCACATGCCCGAGCGTCTCCTGGGGATGTCAGTGCTGACTTCTCAAATGTTGAGTGCCATGGTCAAGTGAGTCTGAAACGCTCCATTAAAAGGCCTCTCAAATGCAGGAAATGACGGGCTCTCTAATGGCTCCAGTATATGCGATTCCATAAAACACAGGGCATACTGCAGACATGTCTGACCTCAGAAGCTCTCTGCCGTGGAACCATCTAGAGAAGCCAGTGTGCTTTCTACTCACGGACGTTATGGGAGGAGACAGGAGACTTGAACAATACTAAGTGGGTAAAAGATTGGAGCAAACAGGCTCTTTCTGAGTAAAAGTCATGACGTATTAATTAACCACACTAACTCAGTAAAATGCTTACTTGACACCAGTATACCCCTCTGGAAACCTTCATACAATGTTCTGACGTCGTCGTAGAAATACACCAGGGTCTCGTCACTGGTGAGAATCGCTGACCTCCGGGCTCCTCCACTACCCTGTGGAAAAAAGACAGACAGACACATTAGGTGAAGGCAGTAAAACACAAGGCCTGCGGCGGCCGGGGAGCAGCTGCTCTCTGAGCGTTTGCTGAAGGAACCGCTGTACAGGGTTTGCTGTGTGCAATTATACATCGTTCACTTGGGAACAAGAGCGGCTTCAGAGAAACAAGGTTATGACCGTGGCAGTCAGATCCCTGGGGAGAGGGAACACTTGAGAGGAAAAGATATGAGGTGCACAGACCTATAAGCACAGGTCCTGCCAGACAGGCCAGACTGGGCAGGAGGGGCAGGGCCCTGGCAGGGGCGCAGGCACAGTAGGTCTCCCACGTGGCATCTGCGGCACAGGGGAGGGTCTTAGGTCCACTCCTGTGGAGATGGCAGCCATCTGGCTTGACTTCCATCTTGTACTCTGTTCTTTTTATGATATCATCTTCACCGTTTCCTCTCTGTGCCACCTGCTCTGGAATCTAGATGTAACATCAGCTTCCCATGGAGCAGCTAATCCTTACAGTTACTGGCTACAAAGTGTGTACATGTTACTGACATACCCTGGCAAGTTCGGTCTGTGGCACTCAGAGGGCGGTGGGGTCGCCCGGCACCCTCCCCTAAGCTGGCTCACCTGGGGCTCAGGGGCCCACCTGCTACGCGGAGGTGTGCTCCGGTCATGAAGACACAGTGCCCAGATGCCTGGAGTGGCGGGAGTCCTCTTAAGAGGGCCGCGTCTCAACCTGTGAGCTTCTGGAGCCAGAGATAACGCAAGGGGCCCAGACATAGAGAAACCCCAAGCGCATGGGAAGCCCAACCTACATGATGCCAGAGTGTTCTTCGCATTTGCAAAGGGCAGTGTTCCTCTTTCTTGGGGGAAATTAAACAATGGTGCAAGGGCTTCTGGTCCCCAAGGCAGGCCTGTTCACAGGTGGGAGAGAGCATTTGTGGCCTGAAGTCTTATGGCAGAAAACAGGAAAGCTGCTGTGGAGAGCGCCGAAGGACGGGGCCTGAGAGAATGGACAGCATCAGCCGCACAGCTGCAGGGTGTGTTCCAGCGACTCCTGTTTTAAGATGGGCCCTGCCAGGTACGTTTCAATGGATTCGTTTTCCTCTTCTCTGCCACATTAGGACTCCTCGTTCCCACCACAGGCTCTTTCCTTCCTCTCCTGCATTACCGTCACTTACTTTACAATGTTCAGGAGCACAGGAGGACATCAGGGTGGGGAATGACAAGCCTCGTGAACACTCTGGTGTGTATCCAGGCTGATATATCTGTATGCACGCTTTCCACAGTCACAATCTGCTGGGGATGTGTTAAACTCCTGATCTAAAACTGTGGATTGCTTCCCGCATTATGTGTCGGCCAGTCCTCTATTCTAATCACCACCCAGTCTTCTCTGACCTGGGAGAAACTTTCTAGTACCTTAAGTCACGAGTTCAAGCATAGCTACCAGCTACCACAGCCTACTTCACAATGCAGTCTGCGGTGCATGCGTGACGACGGGAAACCTTCCCACGTCAGAGTCGTGCATTGTTGTGACGTGAAGCTGAGTCTGCTTTCTTCCCAGTAACATGGGGCAAGCGGGGGTGTACTTCCAGAGCGACTTTTAGAGAAACAAGGAATTTCCTGTAAGGAATTGTGGCTTTTTAGTAAGCATCGGATTTCAACCCAAGAAGTCACACAAAAGACGCAGGGCACATCATGGCTCAGGGAGGAAGAGAAAGGGGCCGGGGCTAGTGTGACAAACATGGACGGAGTGAAGAAGCTGCGAGAGTAAGAGGTGCGTCCGGCGGAGGGTGGAGGGGAGGCTCTGCTGCAGCAGCTGCCTGCAGTGGCCCAGCCACGGGCCTGTCAGCTCAGCAGCACAGGCAGCTGGCCTCGGGAGACCTCACAGCAGGAAGGGATGATGGTGCCTCTCCACCTCTCCTCACTCACTCGGTGTCGGCATTTCTCAGGGCTACCTCCACCAAGGTGATTCTTCCTCCCCAGTTCCCACCGTCAATGGGGCAGATGTAAATCCAGCAAGTCCCACGTGGAGCTTGTTCTGAAGGAGTCTGACTGGTATCTTTGCATGGCCCAAGTGACTCAGGGAGCACTGACTAGGCAGAAATGCACGAAGGGAGTCAGAGTGGACAGACAGGAGGCAGGCCTGGAATCTCAGAAGCAGCACCCTGACTTAAGGTCTGAAAAAGGGCGGTCTGGAGAGCGCCTGGCCCAGGTGAGGAAAGCAAATTAGCTAGTCCCGTGCCAGACCTGCTGAATGGACGCTCTGTGGGAAGGCGTGGTGGGCTGGGAACAGCTAGCCATCTCTGTTTCAGCAGCCCCTTTGGGATTCTGTGCCCAGGGAAGTGGCAAAGGCTGTGGTGATGCTTGAGAAAGAAATCTCTGAGGCCCTCCCTGGTGGCTCAACAGGTTAGGACATAGCACAGCAAGATGGCCACAGCCACTTCAGTGAGAGTTCCATCCCTGCCCCAGAGGTGACCACATGGCACTGCAGACCTCTTCTGACTCACCCACTGCTCCCCTCAGCAATGTACTTCGTCATTCAGCCTGTTCTGCTCCCCGCTCTGTCTCTGGTGAAGCCTCTCACGCCCCTGCACCTCTGGCCTGCACTCCATAAATGCATAAATAAATAGGTAAATCCTTAAAAAAGAAAGAAAGAAATCTCTGAGTGTTAACCCTATCCAGAATAGGATGGAGCAGGGAAGAGGCTCCAGAGAAACCAACTAACTACAGCAAGTCCTTGAATAATGTCTTTTAGCCAATGTCATTTATTATAACATCAATAGATAAAAAATCACCTCCCAGAGGGATCTTCCGTGTGTATGGAGTCCCTATACCCTGTCACAGGGCTGCTTCCCACCTCACACTCGGAGCTGGGAGCTACATTTGAATGAGTGGCTGAACACCACTGACTGCTAATACTTAAAAGTATGTGGGCCTTTATTTAGAAGGCTGGCGATTTTGTGACCATAGGGTCTTAACTCGTGTTTATATCAATTAGCCTATGGTAACTTGGCTTCACTTGATGTCATTTCACCTAACGGTGCACTATCCAAGAACCTAGGGATGACGGTCAGCGAGGACATACTGTGCGTGGGCCTGGATTAGGCCTCGTCAGTGGGAATGAGAAGACTGGCGATGGCGAAGCACCTCAGTGCTAATGAATGGAATCAGGTCACTCACTGGGGGTAGAAGGAAAGAGGGGCTGAGTCAGGGGGCTGACAAGACGGAGCTTCCATTTTATCAAAAAGAGGAGAATTGTGAGATTTGAGAACGACGCTGAGCTTCTCATTGGCTATATGGTGGCCACAGCCCTTCAAGACAGGACGTCATCTTTCTGAAAACCTATTGTGAGAATCACTGCTTTAGAATGTAATTTTATAACAAGTTATGGCGAGGTGATTCTTGGGTCAGGTTCATTTTTGGTGCTATATAATCTTCAGGACTTTGAGAAGCATAGAGGTAAAACAACCATAACCAAATGAAAGATGTTACTTACATCCCAAATAAAGGCATTATGTTGACAAAGTAACCAGAGGACAAGATGCTTGTTATTATGATAATTAGCAATTAGAGTGATTAGCAAAAAATTTGAAGATGACGTAGTGAATGCGTTCTGTGCCCAAAAGCCACACTCATTTAAGGCATAGATAATACTGGGTAAAAAAAAAAAAAAAAAAGGTCACATTGCACTTACTTGTAAGCCACACTCCATAAATTCAAGGAGTGAAGTTATGGGGATGGGGCACTAAACAGTAAAATTTATTCTTGGAAATCTGTTGCTTCATGGAAGGATCGCAAGTTCCCTAAAGAATCACTACTTCTGATGAGCATACACGTTATCATTCATCTGTCAAAACTGGGTGTCAGTAACCTCAGTTGTCCCTCTGAAGCCTGGTGAGGATTTCATGTAACCCCTGGAGCTCAAAATGTCTGCAGGTGATACAAAATCCAGCCATTTCAAAAAGCTGGGGATTAAATAAGTGGGTTAGTGAAGTATATGTGGCTAATTCTAGCAACACCAATTTCAATGAAAAAATACTAAATTTGGCCTTCTGACATAACCTACAATTGGGGGCCGGAGGTGGGGATTTCCACAGCCCTGAAGAAACAGGTAGTGGGAAGCTGGCACACCCCCACCCCCACTCCAGCAGGAAATCAGTCATTAAGGTTATGAGTCAGGATGGGCAATGGGCCTTTTATCTCGTTGATTGGAGATTTCTTTAATGTGGCTAGTTCTCGGTTTAAAAAAACAAAGGATTGTGAGTCAAACACATTACAGTCAAATCAGTGGTCACGAGTATATTCTGCAACGTCTATAGAAGCCAAGGTTCCTCTTGAAGTCATTCTCCCTGTGAGGGCTGAATTAGGAAATAGAAGTTCGAGTGCCATTTGGGGGGCAGAGCAAGGGCCCATGTGTACCCATCAGTGATTTCCAGGACCAGACCTCTTGGCCACATTTGCCAAAAAGGAACCCAGGAAGGCGATGAAGTTTGTGCCATCCCGTTATTTACATGCAAAAGCAAACGACATCTTCGAGAATTTCCCAGGGGGTACAGAGACCAAAGCCTGATCAATGGTGGGTCATTCTGCCCAATCTACAAAAAAAAAACAGCATCTCTGGTCACAACAGTCAAACACCCATTGTGTTCCCCTGGCTTATTCCCTCCAAGGAGATGAATGGAGAAAGGGGGAGGGGAGGGCAGGAAGAGGAAGGGAGGCAAGAGAGAAAGGGAGGAGAACCAAGTAATTTCTCAAGAGATCTGCAGACTGGGCTGGATTTGATGTTAAAGCCATCCGCAGGGACAAAAGCAGCAGGTGGAAGCACAGTCCTCGGGGTTAAACGTGACTTTTTGCTTATTCTAGCACCTCCCTTGTAAAATATACTCCTCCAAGCATTCGCATGTTACGTGCATCTTATCCTGCCCAGACCACCTCACCTGCTTTTTTAATCAACAGGCACAGGAACTACATTCCCAGCCAGTGCCCTCAAGAGAGCCCCTTCTCCTATCGGCAACACTGGATGCCAAACTAGGCCCTTTGAAGGTCGGCCAGCAGGTGACCCGCCCAGTTGCAGTTGCTGAATGATAATGAATGTGGGCTCCCTGTTCATGTTCACGGTTAACGGGGTGCCACTTGCTAACTTCCCCAAATCCTCTACACCCAAGAGAGCAAAGGAAGGGCAGGGCCATCTGCGTCCCACTGAGCACTGGCCTTGCCAGCTGAGGAGGACAGGAGCTGAGGGAGTGAGTGTGAACACCTGTGAAGGTGAGTCTCCTGGGGTGGGGGGCGGGGAGACCTGCACTTCTCCACCCCACATCTAACCAGTGGGGCTGAGCTGCAACCCGCCAGTTTACAGGGACATCTGGGTGTGTTTAAGAGATTTGCTATGGGGTCCACTAGCAGGTTCAGACTTGACCCCCACTGCTCTTCCTCATCTTTAGGGTGACAGGGCCAGCACACAGGTGCCTAGTCGGTTTTTGTTTTTTTTTTTGGTTCTTCAACATTTCCCGCTATGGTGTCCAACTTCCTGCTCTTCTCACTGCCCCGAGGGGAGGATTTGGTTAAGACTTGGGAGGCTGACATTTTAATCTCACCACTGGAAACCATCAGCCAGCCATGGGGGGGAGCAGCACCCATCCACCTCAGTGGGAGAAGAACGTTGAGTTACCACACCCAAGTGCCCACAAAGGCAGGATCCGGCAAACCCCAGGTACGGCGTCTACACACTTAGGACATGTCAGGCACCTGCTTCACTTTGGACTAGTCTGAAGGGGCCCAGCCTGTGCACGCACCCTGACAGGCGTGAGTATGAAGTAGGGCTTTATGTCAAGAGGGTGGAAAGGCTGCAGGGGTCATTTTTCATTCAGTACAGGTTGACCCTGTTTGAAGGAGGCTATTTTAAACTTAAATAAATAAATAATCCAGCACACTTTTCTGTCATTTTTGTACACATGTTCCCTATGTAATGAAGCCTGTGAGAAATGGCATCATTTGTACAAAGTCAAACTGTGTTTTCAGACCTGCTTTAATGCATTTCTATAGGGCAAATTCCTATAGGGCATTGTCTTCCTGATTAAAGCAAAACTGAAAATGCTTTTTCTTTAAGAAATTTTATTTATTTACTGTTGTGTAGAACTGGGGTGCTGGCCAGCAGTGTGTGTGGGGTGAAAGGATTCATCAGAGACAGACTGGTAAGCAGAACAGAATGATTTCCTGAAATCCACTGCTGAGGGGAGCAGTAGGCGAGGCAGGAGAGGTCTGCTGCCCACGTGGGTCAGCTCCCTGGCCAAGGATCGAACTCATGTCACAGGGGTGATACACTGAGACTTAATCCCTGGCCACCAGGGAGGGCCCCTAAAATGTTCTTTCCTCATGTGATTACTTTTCTTTCTTGAAATTTCTCAAGACAGTTACTTAATACTTCTATGAGTTGGTCATGGCACAAAGGCCAGAAGCTCTGCCTTTGGTTCCGGGAGAGCCGGCCCTCACCTGGCAAAGCGTCTCACCCAGAGGTCATTGCTCCCATCACCTGCGCTGACACTGCTACCACCTCACTGAAGTCACAAGTCAGTTCAAGTCGGTAGACATGTGCAGCCACAGAGAGCAATTCAGGTGAATTTGCTATGGTGTGAGTTTAGCAACAGAAAGTAAGCTCACGAGGGCTTCCAAGGTTTGTGATCAGCAAGTCCATTAAGGCGTAAGGTGCTAAAGCTACCTAAAGGGGTGAGGAGGCTCATTTCTGCACGCTGCTAGGGAAATATTTCTAAACAAACACCCTCTCCAAGTCCCTCTGTTCATCCCCAGCTGCTAGGGCTGCTCCTGAAAATGCCCCCAAACGCGTCACACTTTTCAGGAAGGCATGTTCAAAAACTCTCTGAGTGATATGGCAGCAGAGTTGCCAGGGGCAGAGTCACCAACCTTTGCTCACATCTTTATTTGCCCCCCACACACAATTATTCTGCAATCAGCAAAAGGAAAGACCAAGCAGTGGGGAAGACTGGCCGAGAACCCACAAGTACAGACAGTAAATGAAAGTGAGCGCCTAAAACCAGTCAAAACTCACGCCAGGATTACAGCCGGCTGCGAGGTCTGAGCACCCTCGCCTCCCACAGCCTCACGTGTCCTGCCGTTTTCCAGGATCATATTCACGTGTGTGCTCGCAGCTGTATTTATAAATTGCTGGCAGCAGCCACCGGACTCCTAGCATTTCTCCCTTCCCTTAGCGTTCACCAGCTGCCCCACCTGGCTCGAGTGCCGTCTTACAGCTGGTTTTGCCGCTTGTTCGCGCCCCACCGCCCGAGTCTGAGTCGGTGGTGTGACCTGCCCCTCCTGCTCCTGGGTAGCGGCTCTGCGCTAGCAGCTTCCTCGTCTTCCATCTCTCCCGTCACTACCTCCGCATCCCTGCACCCTCACGTTCATTTCGAAAAAGCAAGCTCCTGGATTTAGAGACCACAGCCGCGACTCTCCAGTTGATCTAGAAGACACAATCTTTCCTTGTTGTCCACATCTGTGTTTCTCTGCCCCACCACAGAACCCTGGTGATATTACTACTTTCAACAACTGTGATGAAGAGTTCTAGATCTTCTGCTCATTGTATGATACAAGCTCACCTCTTTGGACTCAAGTTTTCTTGTGTATAAAATGCTATGGCTAAAAGAGACCTTCCTGTGGGAAGAAAACGAACTTCCACGGAACCTGGGCCAAGGCCAGCCAGACACCCACACGCATGCATGCCGCCCTCTTAGCGACAGAGGCAGGGAGGTCCTGTCACTTCTGTCTTCCAGATGAGGAAGCTGAGGTCAGGAGAGTCTGCTGGACTTGCCCAACCTGCCTGGTCTAAGCAGAGGGGTCGGCCCCACCTCTGGCCCGTCTCTTGACCTCTGTGGTCCCTGTTGGCTCCAGCCTGCTCCCCTTTTCCCCTTCACTGCACCTGCCAAGGCCTGGGCCCGGCCCAAACCCAAAGGGTCTCAAGTGAAGTCATCTCCAGGGGGACATGGATTGCAACCTCACAGGAAAGAAAAGGCAAGTGACAATCGGACACCCTCCTCTCGTGCACTGAAAGACATGAAACACACACACACACACGTGCGCCCCATCCACTGCTCAGTTATGGGGCAACAGCAGAAAGACCTGTTTCAGGTTGGGAGTAGAAACTGCAGACGGGGCCTGGGGGGAAACACAGCTGTCTAAACAGGGTCTTCCTCAAACCGGGCTGAGGAATATAAGCAAGACCTTTTGGCTTCTAGCCCCAACCTAAGCATCTCTGCCACACTTCACTGCTTATGCCTTGACTGCCTTTTCTGCCACCGGTCTTCACCACCCTGACTTTTTTTAGGGGATTTTAGAAGCTGTTACTTATAAAGAACTTTGGTGCTGTCGGGTTGTGTGTGTGTGTGTGTAAGAGTGTGCTGGGCGACTGCTGGGTGGGGAGTGATGCAGTCACTCGTTTTAGCATCCTCTCATTTTAATGAGACTCCTCTCGTTCTAACATCCACACACAGTTGTGGGATGAAGGAGGTGAGCAGCTGTGCATATAAAATGGGAGTGGAAGCAGAGGGGATAGTGCTCGCTTGTTTTCAAAGTAGGAACAAAACAACATCATTTCATTCTGGTGACCAGATCCTGCAACAGTGCAAGCTATACGGGTCTTGATGAAAACAATGAATTAAATTCCTCTTCCTAGCACACAAGCTCACACGATGATGCTAGCTATAGAAATCTATAATTATTAAGCATCATAACTACAATGTTAATCTTAACTTCAGTAGTTTAAGTTCTTTTTTAGAATTGCAGAGCAAATTAAGTGTCCTAAGACCTAGAAATTCTCAAAATCAGAGCTAAATCTTGATTAGCCACAGAGAAAAATCAGCAAATTTGTATACTGAACAGTGAAATTACAGATTTTCATTGTTTTTTGCTTATCTGTCATTTTAAATGGTTCTACAAAGAAACTTCATGATTGCTTTAATAAGACTGAATGACTTTATGCTAAACTAGAACTTCAAAATCACACTATTTCCACAATTCCTTATACAGTAAGACTCAGCTTTTTTAAATGTACAGTCACTGCTAAGTTATAAATATCTTAAACCTGAACTTACCAAGTACCCAGTTCAGAGCAATGGAAACTGCTAACATGAGTTACCAGGTCTTCTGGCAGAAAAGAAGCAAAGCCCAATACCTCACACGAATAAAAAATTAAGCTACTCACTATTAGGATGTGATTAGCTGAGGTAAAGTATTAAGTTATCTTTACCTTCTAACAGAAAGCCAACTTTCCTTAGCAGTAGCTCAGTCCTACTTTTACATTTTCACATGAAATCCACTGACACAGCTTTATATATTTGAACAGTCTCACATTACAGACGCAAGCCCTACGCCTTCCCCATAACATGCAGGGCGGTGCCTCCCCGCCGCCCTGGAGCAAGAAGGGAAAGGCTTTTCGCCTGTGCATCTGAAAGCAGGAAGTGAAGTGATTCTCTCCTGTACCACATTCTTCCTGTACATATGTTGAAATGCGGAAAATTAATCTTTGCTTTGTAGGAGAAAACAAGAAGTTACAAAGCCTGGAGTAGGTGAGGAGATAAAACACCAGGAGATGACTTGATGATGGGAAACCCATGGGGATTACAATTGAGATGAAAAAAAAAAAAAGGACAAAATAATGTAAAAATAAACTATTATATAAAATAAATAAATAAAAATAAAAATAAACAGAATTTTAGAATTAAACATTGCAAGAGACCATGAAAAAAAATGAAATAAACTATGTATCATCATTAAAAAAAAAAAAACACCAGGAGAACTGGGCTTCTTCTTATTTTCAACCCTGAAAAGGTTTTTCAGTGACCTTGAAAAGAGCTTCGGAAGGAAAAGAAGACAGGGCACAGAAAAGGCATCTCTGGAAAGGGCCTTTGAATTTCCCAAGGTGAAGCCCTACTGAGAACGTGCACACGGTGGTTTAACTCTCACAAGGATGCAGCGTGACCGACAGCCGAACTACAGATAGTCGTGGCACTCAGCTCCTCAGCCTGCGGCCTCTTGCATGCCACTGTTTCTTCGTGTCCTATGCTGAACTGTGCAGCCAAGCTCCTAGCCTAATGTTATCCTACTTGACCCCCCAGAGCCCCCTTCAACAGCTGGGAGATGTCTTCTAACGTCAGATGTACCACAAGTGAAAATCTTCTTTCTACAACATGTGCTTGACACCCTCCTTTCTTCTGGAACAGGAGCCCTGTGAGAGCAGAGACCAGTGCCTGTCCTTCTCCTTTGTGGAATCCTCTGGGCCTACTGCAGAGTCGAGCACAGGGCTGAAGCGCCAGGTGGTCTCTGGAATAAGCCCGGAACACGCTTCCAGTGGCTACATATCCAACACCCCTTCACTCTCCTCTCTGCTCTGTATTTTGGCCTCTACTCCCATGGATCACAATCGGACAACTGCTGTTTGCTGAGCGTGCTCTGGCTCAGCGCATACTTGACACTATAAATCATTCAGTGAGGTTTAACTCATCTGGGGAAGCACAGGGAAAGCCCCTCCACTTACCGGCACTTCCACTGACTGCATAGAGAGGTCGCATGGTGGCTTCAGGGCTTTGGGCCTCGTGGCGTACCAGAAAGTGGTGAGCGCAGCAAATGCGCCGAATCCCATGAGTGTGTTGGTGGGGAGAGTGCGGACGTACTGTCGGAAGTCAATCAGCTCTGGCATTCGAAAATACCGGAACAATTCGTGGGCTTGCATTGTCCCGTGTTGCTGGTTCCTTAGGCTGAACTCTGTCAGAAGAGAACAATATGCTCATTTCATGATGGCAGGACTCTTCGAGAATTCCCCAACACCAACCATCTGACTCAGTGACTTGGCTGGCAGATGAAGGTATTGAAAGATTCAACCACAGTGACTGGCCCAGGCTGTCCAGTTTTACTTATCCGGAAAACACTTTCAGAATTCACTTTACTATTATCTCTTTATCACCCTGTGTCAAGTTCTCATTGGCTGCAATAAAAAGATTTTACTCACAGAGAATTCTCACCATAAAATGCCCAAACACATACGGGCCCTCAACTGCCTAAATGGCCCACAGCCTGCTTCCACTGCCAGTAACCAGGGAGCCTCAGTCATGAGTGTCTCAAGAGACTGCCCCGGGGTTGTACCCTCTGCACAGGACATCGGAAGAAGGACTGTCCGGACAGAAGGGGCCAGCTCAAACCACGGGCCAGACAGAAGGCAAGATGGCCACCTGGCTTGACTATGGTCATTGCCTATGAAGAACCCTTTCTTTGTGGGAGGAGAACAACAACTCTTCTGATGGGCTCCCCTCATTACTATCTCTGTGAACGAGCCTGAGGTGACCCTAAAGTAGCAGATAAAGAGGCCACCTTCTGGGTGGATATGGGGGCATTTACTCTGCTGGCTCCAACCTTCCAGGCGATCGTCTGCACTGGTGCTCACGGCCAACCCAGGCCAGAGGCTTCAAGCACCCCTTGCCCTGTTCACCATGAGCCCGCATGTTTACGTTCATGCGTGGACTGGCCTTCCTGCCCCTCTCCTCTGTTGGGCTACAATGTCCCCTTAAGACAAAAGTCCAAAGGGAATTACAACCTCCTAACAAAAGTCCCCCAGTAGGTTCTTCAGACCCTGCATTCTTAATATTTTAGTTTAATTTCCTCTCATTTACAGACCATCGAAGTACAGCTTCCAGTCACACAGTACCAGTTACGGAGTGCTGAGACCCAGATACAGGTGGCTGCTGAATATACGGACCTGGACTCTTGGGTGCCTGGTTTGGGACAGCCAGCACCACCCAGAGTAGCTCAGAACAACACCTAACAGCTGAAATTGACCCTGGCCTAAAAGGGTGACCATCTCATTCCCTTGCCCCCTGGCTCCCCACTTTCCCAAGATGACAATAATCTAGCTAGGGCAATCTCTATACCCCAAAATTCAGCTCAAAGCAGTGACAGAAGCCAAACCTTTATCCTACAAACAAAGATTTGCCACTGTCCTCTTAAGAGAGAGAGAAAATGTCAGGAAGTTATTACTCTGACTAAAACTGAGCCTCCATTCCTTGCCCACCAGGCAAGTTTGGGGGGCTTGAATAGTTAGGGGAAGTGATAAGGTTGCCATGGGAACTGAGACACGAATCTGATCACCTTGACCATGACCTACAGAGTTCCAGGAATGTAGAAGCAGAGTCAGGCACATTCTATGGCAAAGGTGAATGCCCAAGACAAGACATCTTAGCATGTAACTGGCACAAAGTGCACCCCGAGAGTATAAAGAGAGTCTCAAGCCCTTCTTTAGGTGCAGATGACATCTCCTGTCTCATCTCTGCTCCCTTGCAGGGTAATAATTAAATCCACCTTTGCTGTCCTCCAAAAAATTATAAAAGAAAAATAAAATGCACAAATAAGTTCTCTTCCACTTACTCAAATACACCCCACTCACTGTCACAGATAATGGAGAGAAGAAGCACAGACAAGCCCAAGGCACGAAAAGCCCTGTTTTCCTCTGACAAATCTCAGAACAAGTTCACAGCTGTTCAAAGAGACTAATCTAGATCCTGGGGTGTCTCTTAACTCCCCCATCCTCTTGGTACCATAAAATCAGAATACTAATTAATACAGGGAAACCTACTGTTGGCTATTCTGACAAAGTAATTAATTTTATGCTCCTCAAGATGCTACAGCTAAAAAGCAACGAATAAATTGGTGTACAGTAGTTTTAAACCAACCATCAAATATAGAAAGAGTATGTTCAGTAGATGAGAGAACATTTAGAACAGTAAATAAGAGCCCAGATTCAGGCCAAAACATGCCTCACCAGCTTATAGGCTGATAATTTGAGATAAATGACTTGACTTCCCAGTGCCTTTGTTTCCTTATCTATAAATGGATATTTTTAAAAGCATTTATCACATAGGTCTTTCATAATGACTAAATGATTCACACCAAGAGCTCAGAATTCATGAGGCAATAGACATTGCTTAATAAATGCCAGCTCTTATTTCCTCTACCAATACTCTGTGATTAGTCCTACATGCAGAATAGCAAGGTACAAAGGTAATAAAATACAGCAATTGACCACAAGGAATTTACACATAAAATTAAGAAGCCAGAATATGCAGAAGAAATTTAGATGCCAACCTGTAATAAAAGCTCAAATTGAAGGTTATAATTTATATACATAACCATATAAAAAATAAGTATGCAGTATACATAATAATCCTAATTAGAAAATGATTGAATAATTTCCCCATAGTATCTTTGGCAGTAAAAGAAAGAAAATCATAGCCAATGATCTGAAAGATTCAAAAATTCTTGGCCACGCCACAAGACTTCCATTTAACTACAAGCTGGGTATTTGTGAGCTACTAGCTACATGGTCTCTTTAACTCCCTGGTCACAAAAGTGGAACTATTTTTCTTTCTCCAGATATAGAAATACTTTTTAAGTTTAAAAATATAATGTCAAAAAAAATTTATTTTAACAGAACATCAAGTATTTTCACTCACCCTCAAAACTACAGGAGCCAACTAATGTATCTGTTCTGCTTAGTTCATGCAGTCTGGCACCCTTCAGCTCTGTGTTGTGCTATACAGTGTACCACAAAACACACACACACACCACACACACAAAATGTGAGGTTTAACATGACAACAAAGAAGAGCAGATAAGAACATTTCTTCAGGCCATAATTCTGGAGAGAAAGCACCAGACTTACAAAACCACTCACCATTGGGGCCACCAACAGCTGACTGCTGGGTGACACCCCACTGCAGAAACAGAAAAGGCAGGGCGGTGGGGGGTGAGGCAGGGCCCCGGAGTGCTCCACGGTGCTCACCCAGCTGGCCAGCCGGCCAAGGTCTCTCAGGGCATTAGTCACATGCTGAGTCTTGCGCTGCTGCCCACTGGGCTAAAGGTAACTAGCAGACAAAGTCCATACTGGACTTCCCAGGAGAATGGAGAGCGGAGGATGGGCCAATGAGGAGCTGGAGCAGAGTCACCCCACTGCTCCACCCATGGGCAGAGATAGGCATCAGTTAGTGTCACTGCCAGTGCCAGTATTGAAAACACACACTGTTTTATTTCTGTTTGTTTTTCCAATAAAGAGACAATGGGCACAGTCTGAAATGAATGATCAGATGCGGGGAGGACTTTTGAACCAAAATAAGACACCCAAGGAAGAAACAGATGGCCGACAGTACACTCGCAGCAGATGAACTCCGAGGAGTTGAGCTCCTCGGGCCGCTTAACATACGTGAGTGGCCAGTGTGTGCCAGGCGTTAGCTGGAAGCTGCTGGAATCCTGGTCCACGTGCTCAACCAGCCAGCCCATATGATGAAACAGGCCCTAGCCGCAGGCCAGGGTAAGGGGGACCCACGACCCAGCGAGCAGAGCAGGCCTCTCTGAGGATAGGAGGCTTTACACAAAGACTCTGAACAGGCCACAAACTGAGTCCAGCCGGCCCCGTGGGGGCCAGATTTCATGAGCAGTTCTGCAGCCCTACAAATGCAGAGCAACATGGGGAGCCATGTGCGAGCTGCCTCCCCCCAGTCGCAGTCTTCTGGCTGCTTGCATCACTCCCACAGTGCTCCGTGTCTGAACAGGAGCTGCCCACCCCTTAAGCATGTGTCCACCCCCTTCTCTCCCAACAGCCCCTGAAGCAGTTTCCATAAAGCCTAGATTGTGGGAATGTTCAAGGGGTTAGTCGACAGAATCACAGCTCTGTGGGAGAAGAGTACATAATTCCTTTATAAACAATGACCGTCATAAACAGGCAATTCATTTTTCCTATTTTAAGTATCGACAGCAGTCAAGCCACAGACAGGATTATGCTAAGAAAAAAAAAAATCTATTTCTGGGGGGGGGGAGGAGAGAAAGTTTAGGAAAGAAATTCTTTTTAAAAAATTCAGAAAATGACAGATTTGGTAGCATGAACATTTTTATGAGATATTAATCTGGAATGCTAAGGGTTTAAGTCCTGCCAAATTCTTATCTTTAGTGGGTGATAATGACAAGTTGCAGCAGTTTAATAATCCCAGCCTCTTAGCTGGTAACCAGGTAACAAGCTGCAGAACAGCTTTGCTGGACAAACTGGTTAATGCCACACACAGGAACACTAGAGTCTGGGCTGCAGAGAGTTGAGGCATGCAAACGGCAGTCCTTCAACACGAAACAGATGCTTCATACCCCTCTTTCCTTTCGGCTTAACTGCTATTAAGACAAGGTATTGGGGGTATTTAGGAATAGAAGCAGACTGAACTTCAGAGAAAATTAGCCACAAGAAAAATAGCCTTTAAATGCTGTGAGTGCACATGAACACCACGCTTTAAGATGACCCACTGGTCCCTGAGAAGTCTCAAGACTCACGCAATCTGCTTCAATGATTAAAACATAGACACATTCTACTCTTGCACTCATACCATTCTAGTTGGGATGTATTTTTAAAATTCTTTGAAAAGCAAAATTTCACATCATCTTATCAGGATATAATCATGCTGCTATTTGCTAAGAATATGGTTCAATCGGCTTAAAAGCTTAACTGTCAGTATTTCTGAGTCAGGAACACAGAAGACTATTGGCTTCTTCTTCCTGCACATGTACTGATATCCTCCCTGTACCTGCCAAAGTAGCTTTGCTCCGCTGGGTCTCTTTAGTTTCTATAAAGCTGGAATCTAAAGCCACAGGCAATGATCAGGGAAATCTGGTGCAAGCACAGTGCAAAGAATCAGAGCAGAGGGCACCTTTAAATAGACCTGGGTTGAAATAGCTGACCAGGGCAGGCTACTGGTCCCTGCAATGGACTGCATGACTGTCAAAAATCAGAAATCCTGACACCTGTTCTCAAACTTTGGGAAGAATAACTAGGAACACAATTAATATGAGCTGGTGTTTTGGAAACAGCTTTCCCATTCTCTATCTTAGCTAAATAGTGCAACACAAAACACTGATAAAGAAACTGAGGATGGAGATTTACGAGCTTTGCAAAGTGTCTTCCAAGACCAAGACACCAAGCCGACTGTAAATGCATGTCTTTTCCTCACACAAGCAATTCTTAATCTGTTGGGCCACTCTTCCTCTCCACTAAGCCTATCTAGCACACTCTTTGTACATGGGGCTCACAGTCCCCTTCAGCCCAATCCAGGGTAGGAATAGTAGGAGCAGGTGGGTTCTGAAGATGCTCCCAGTATGACAACACTCCATAACACTGTTTGATAGCCTGGTATCTGAAATCCAGCTCAACTCTCCACATCCCACTAACATTTATCAGGTTACCCTGGCCTGTGGGTTCAAGGTCCACTGTATACAAAGGTTCACCTCTTACCATATTGTTTGCACCAGGAAGAAAAACACAACTGTTTCAGAGCCAGAGGTGACCGACAAGGACATCATTCTCCTAAGACACACACACGCACACATTCGACACGATTCTTGCAATTCTGCAAACTTATACTTACTTTAACATTTTATTTCATCCGTTATTTATAGATCACCAAACGTGATCTGGATCATTTTCTCCTCCCCAAGTTCCTCAAGTTTTCGCCCAACTGAATACCAGTTTGATGGAATAATTCCCTAGGAATGCAGCCCTCAAACAAGCCCACATAAATAGCACCCCTGCCCCACAGCAGCAAATGAAGAAATCCTGACATCTTTCCTTAAAGCAGCAAGCCAAGCTGGCAAGATGCTGCCATTCCTTGCTCCACCTCCTGCCCTTGTACAATGGGCTATTTACCGAGGGCTGAAAGCTCCCCCTTGTCCCCCACTGGCTGGGCACGACTCAGGCCTTGGGGAGGAACAAGAGAGCAGCAGCAGGACCATTTGCTGTGTTTTCAGCCTGCCACTCCAAAGCCGTCGGGTGCATGCTCCTTAACCCTGGCTGGCAAACTACGAAAGCTAGATTTGCCTAAGCCATGCTGTCTTGAACCGAAAGAGCAGTCAGCTCTCCCTAGAGACAGAGTGTTCAGACGCTCCAAAGAGAGGCAGAGGGTACCAGGTAGAAAGGAAAGTAGAGGTCACTGTCCAGCCCCCATCCCACAGGGGATTCTTGGCCGTGGTCGCTGTGCCTGGACCATCTCCTCATTCTGAGCCCAAGGAGAAAGATGTTCTAGGTGACTCCGGGGTCCTATACAACCAGCAAGGAATCAATACTTTCCATTTGCTGCCCTCAAGTTTTCTTACCAACTAAGTTTCTTTGCTTTAAAGTAAAATTCAGCTAGTTGACCTCTGTTGCGGCCCAAGGCTTGGATGGGCAGAAGTGGTTTCACAGGTACCTTGGCTACTTGCTGATGTCGAAACTAGAATGACTGAAAGAGCACACCACAAAACAGTTTTTGGGAATCCCTCACCTCTTAGGGCATACATAGATTACGTAATACTCACAGGCGGGTACAGACAGAATCACTTCCAGATCCCATTCATAGGGGTGGATATACAATAAATAACGCAACACACACGCAGACCTATGTATTACAAGGTATAAAAGAAATATGAAGGAGATGACACTTAGGTTGCACTGCACACAGAAGATACAAGTTCAGTGGGTCCCTACGGATGAACATTGTTAATCTAAGAAAATGAGCACTCGCTTCGAGGCCAGAAATGAGACAGAAAGAAACTCCCTACCTCAGCTCTAGAGTTTTGGCATGTTCATTCAGAATAAATAACAACTCCTGTAGGAGAGAAGGAAAATATTCAGGGAAGTCAGTCTGAGTTGATTTCTTTAAGGGCTGCTGTTTGACAGGCCCTTCTGTGTCAGACACTGTTCTAGAATGACCAATCCTTACATCAGTCTTCCCCCACCTTGCATGTCATCACCGCCAATGTAAAGACCGGCCAAGTGTACCCAGGAGTTATTAAATGTCTTGTTCCCCCTCCATACAAGAAAAGAATTGGAACCCAGGTCTGAAAGCAATGCCTGTGGCCCCCGGCCACTGTGCGCCTGAGCACAGGGTGACTCAACCTAGGCGAAGGAGGCAGGTGACGCAGAAGAGGAAAAAACATCAAATGCATAAATGCGGATGTATGCAACAGGCACACTGGACTACAGCTCAGCTATCACCAAAGAAAGTGTCGTTTGAGGAAACATGGAAGGAGCTGAAAGGCATGATGCTGAGTGAAATAAGTCAGAAGTGAAAAGACTAACACTGAATGGTGTCATTGATAAGTGGAATTTAGAGAAACAAACAAACAAAAAGGGATCAGATAAAGCCAAACCAACAGGAAATCCTAGAAATCTGCCCGTGGAACTGAGGCTAGGAGGGGGCACTGAGAACAAAGCAGGGTGGTAGCACAAGGACTGTGGTGTCTGTGGGGGTGTTGTGTGGTAACATATGCCTGAAAGGGGTGATCCTAAACCTCTAAATCATATGCAGTGTTGTAACCAATGCTGCCGCAATAAACAATAAAACTTCTGACTATACCCTTGCAAACTGATAAATAAACAGACAGGCAGGATTTGAATCCAAAAGTCCATCAACAGATGCAGGGACAAATGTGGCAGAAACACACAGTGGTGCAATATTCAGTCTTTCACGGAGGAGGCCAGTCTGCTGCATACTACATCAAGGGTGAGCCCTGGAAATGTAATGGAAGTGAACAAAGCCACAGACAAAAGGACAAGGCGTGTATGATTCCACTCGCACCAGGGACTTAGGACAGGGGAACCAGGCAAACAGGTATGGTGGGGTGTGGGCGTGCGTGGGGAACAGAGGTTACTTTTCCCAGGTACAAGGTTTCTGTTTAGGATGATGAAAAATCCTGGAACTGGAGAGCAGTCTTGGTTATGTAACATAATCATGTATTTGATGTCAATGAATTATATTTACAAATGGTTGCAATGGTAAACCTTGCAATGCATATTTTACCACCATAAGAAGATATCTCTTTCAGGAACTCTCCTACACTGCTGGTGGGAATGCAAACTGGTCCAACCACTATGGAAGGCTGTTTCGAGGTTTCTCAAACTACTAAAAATGGAGCTTCCATAAGATCCAACAATTCCACTCCTAGGAATCTACCCAAAGGACACAAAACCATTAATTCCAAAGGACACCTGCACCCCTGTTTATTGCTGCACTATTTACAACAGGGAAGACATGGAATCAACCCAAATGCCCAAAAACAAATGACTGGATCAAAATGTGGCACATATGCACTGTGGAATACTACTCAGCAATCAAAAAAGATAAACTCATGCCATTTGCAGCAACATGGATGGAGCTGGAAGGGATCATGCTTAGTGAAATAAACCAAAAAGAAAAAGACTGGATGGCTTTAGTTATAGCAGGAGTGTAAGGGATCGGTGGGGGGGGGGAGGGGGGATAAAAAGCAAGTGTAATAAAGTAAAAATGAAAATCAACAAACAACTATAAACCAGAGACATCCTGCAGGGGTGGAGAGAGGAACCAGATCAAAACTGGGGCGGGAAGAGTGCACAGGACTGCGGTGATGGCACACGGGTGAACAGATAGTGGCAAGTCTACTGGGATTACAACCCGGGCCGGGAAAAATGAATGTAACTGGGAAAAGGCGAGTTGGAGGCCTGACTTTCTGTACCATTTCTGGGAGAATGGTACAGCGGGGACGGTGTTCGGGAAGGCAGTTGGTTGAGTCCTGCTCTACTCTAGAGGGTCCTGAAACCCCCTTCCTGTCCACCTAGAAGTGAGTCGCCTCTTGCCCCACCTTTCCCTGTTTCCGCAGGTCCAGCGTGGCACCGGTCCTCCGTTCTGGTCAGCCCAACACCAAGCCCCACGGCCCGCATGGTGCAGCCCCTCTCGGAGGTGGTCTCCTCCACCTACCGCTCTCTCTGGCCTGGTGTAAAGAGGTCCAAATCTAGCCCAAACAGACCGGAGGCCACTTTCTCTACTAAACGTTCACGTGACCACTGCAGTGAGCAGCAGCCCCACTGTACTCTGAACTCCTGGAATGCGCCGCTGGTGGCCGCGAGTGAGCCTCAGTCCCTCCCATTTGACAGTGAGCGCTAGCAGCACCTCACTCCTCGGGACTGGGCCTCCACCCACCTGTCTGCACATGCCCCTGGTGCTCAGCACACTGCCTTGCCCAGAACAGGTGCTTCATAAACACTGATTGAGTCATGAATGGCCTTCTGTGAGCGTTCCAGTTCTCTATCGCAAGCCCCCTGCCCACCCAGAAGACATATTTATAAAGCAGTGATCCTCCCGGGACAAAGGGACTATTCAAAGCATTTCCAAAACTTGAGCATTCCTCTACCCCCGCTTCCCACCCCCAGAGCTGCTATGAGCAGAGTAACATCTCCCAGGTGATTTGGAAAGGAAAAAACACCTTGCCAGCCACTATTTTAAAGGCTACATCAAAATTCTCTCCTACCCCAATTTCTGTAATGTTTTTATTTGTTTGTTTTTTTAAAGATTTATTTATTTATGCATCCAGAACTGGGGTACAGGCCAGAGGTACAGAGGCAATGAGAGGATTCACCAGAGGCAGAGTGGGGAGCAGAACGGGCAGACTGACAAAGTACACTGCTGAGGGGAGCAGCAGGCGAGTCAAGAGAGGTCTGCGCGCCATGTGGGTCACCTCTGGGGTCGGGGATTGAAATGACACTAAAGCAGCCATGGCTTTAAGTGCTGCACTTTAACCCACTGTGCCACCAGGGAGGGTCCCCCCACAATGTTTACCTTTCTCAAACTGTTTCACTTATATATGTCACCCCAAGGTCAATTAAGGACAATGGTTCTCTCTGCTCTTTAAAACCTAGTTACATATACATTTACACATGTGACTGTCGATCTGTTTAAAACAAATCAAGGTTGCCCACAGGAAAGGGGAGAGATCAAACAAATACCCATCTTAAGCAGAACAGCAAATGTCAGAAGAAAGGCTTGAGTTCAGAGCCTGACAACAGGGCCAGCCACTAACTTCTAAAGTGAATTTTCTGTAACAGAAAAGAGAATCCTTCAAACCAGAGAAACAGCACAAGAGCTGGGGTGCAATGGCAGGACTCCTGTGAAGAGAACCTCTGAGAAATGCCTAGAAGAAAGCCAGTGGGTGGCTATCTGAGCTGTGAGGAATGCTGGAAGCAGGACCTGCCCCACATTCTCGAGGGGGGAAAAAAAACCCCACCATATAGCTCTCTTCCCTCCTTCACATACAGACACAAAGGCCTGACATGTACATCCATGTAGGAAAATGTCCCCTGTTGTTAGGACATACCTGATGGAGATACGAGGTCATGGGAAAATCCCTGAGTGGGCCAGCAAGGTGACCTTCAGGGGTGTCTTCCAAAGGAAGTTTCCATTCAAAAAGTTCCTAAGAGGAACAAGACTTCTCCATTGTCTTACCCAGTGACTCAATGGTGGTAAGTGATATCTCCAGAGATGGCAGGATAGTTCACTGATGAGAGCTAGGGAAGGGACAGGTGCGGACACAGCAGAGAGCCTCAGTCAAACAGCTTTGCTTCAGCTGATGGACTCGTTTGACTGATTCGACCCTTCTGCAAAAACCAAGACAAAGGTGGCTTCTGTGAGTTAAGCTTCCCACTTGTCATCTGCACCCAACAAGGCAAGTTATTTCAGCTGACACTCGGCACGGGAAGAGCCCTCGTTATGTCCCTCATTATGTCTCTAGGTCTGTGAGTTAGAGAACATGACACCACAGTCTGGAGGTACCAGGCCACACAAGCGGGGCCTGTCATGATAACAGCTTGAGAAGGAAACAAATTCCTTTTGTCACTAAAATAATCCAGAACAGTCTCCACCTTACTGGCCTGGGACATACCCCAAAGCAAACCCCAAAGCAGGAGCCCAACCAAGAGCAGAGAGAACAACCTAATAGGAAAGAGGACAAAGGTCCTCAAAACCCAGCGTGGGACCAGCTGGTCGGCACCAGGCCCTTCTCCACCGAGGGTCTCCAGCTGCTTGAGGAGCTGACACTGAGAAGGTCCTAAAGTCCTGGGTCCTCTCAGGTGCGTGTCCAAAGCTGGCAACTTCCAGGAGTGAAGATGGATGAGACAGAAGGGAAACATGGAAGGAATATTAGCTTCAAGCACCAAACCCTCGACACTTGGCCAGGCCCTGGCTGTTTCTCGATAAAGCTGTAACCTCTTGAGCCAGCTCCACACTGCCACTGCAGGACTCAGAGCAGGTAATGGGGGGGGGGGGGGGGCGCGGGGAACAGGGCAACGTGACAGCCCTCCCATCACCAACACCTCGGCCTCTCCCAAGGATGCCATATGACCTGCAGGAGAGCCAAACAGCAGGGCCGGCTTCCACCCAGAGGCTCCAGAGAACAGCAGCACATACAAAGAAAATAATCAGAGCTTGAAAACATCAATTCTATCTGGTAGGCAGAGAAAGATTTATTCTTTTGTTCTTCTTTGTATTTATATAAATGTATTAAGATAAAGAAGATCAACTAGGTCAGCTCAGTTCATTTCCTCTGGTATGTAACCGGCTCCCCACCTGCTCCAGAGAAAGCACAGGGAGGCAGCCTGTCCTCCAAGCCGAATGACAGGTGGGTGAAGCCCCGCCTAGACAAGCTGTCTCTGACCTCTAACCAGCAGCCGCGCTGGGCCCTGACTGGGCCACTGAGCAGTTATGTGGACAGTTCCACTAAAGGATCCTTTGAGGCCAGGGTCCCCAGCGAATAAGCAAACAGTACTCTGAAAATGACAAGGAAAAAGCTCTCCCCAGTCCCTTGCAAATAGAAGAACTTCCCTGTGAGGGCACAACACTTACAATGTTTTGGGGTTGTATTTTTTTTTTAAGATTTATTTATTTATGCATACAGAACTGGGGTACAGGCCAGAGGTGCAGGGGTGGCCAGAGGATTCACCAAAGACAGAGTGGAGAGCAGAACAGGCTAACTGAGGAAGTACACTGCTGAGGGGAGCAGTGGGCAGGTCAGGAGAGGTCTCAGGCAAGCAGTGGGCAGGTCAGGAGAGGTCTCAGGGATCGAACTCGTGCTGAAGTGGCTTTAGCTTCTCAGTGCGGTGCTTTAATCCGCTCACCCAAAGGGAGTGCCCTGTTTTGGACTTTTTTCCATCTTCAACAAGTTTAAGATATGAACCTGCAGGAGTTAACCAAATTAACAAATGAAGTGACCTAGAGGAAGGCAGGCATCCAGAGGAGGTAGAAGGCGCTGTGTATGGGCTTGGGGTGGGGTAGGGGGCTGCCCAGAGGCAGCTGGCCTGGAAGCACACCAGATGGAAATAGGCGCAGGCAGGTGGGGGTGGAGAGTGTCAGAGAGCCAGCAGCTCTGGGAGCAAGGAAGAGACACCAGCAGTGCAGAGGTGACAGCTTAAGAGCAACAACAGTGGCCTAAGCCAGAGGCTGGGGCCACTCTGCCCTTCCCAGAGAGCAACGCTGTCACCCAGGCAGGAAACAGCTGGCTGCAGCAGCGAGCCCACCATGCCGCTGTCAGGCAATGGATGGCAGCGCAGGGCCCGTCCTTGTCCTCAAGGGGCCCACACCAGCAGCAGTCACAGAGGTCACAGCGATCACGTATCAGCGACCTGGATAAGAAGGCTGAAGGGACACACGATTGGGTAGAGTTACTGACACCTCTTAAAATAGATGAAGGTTTCAGAGGGACTGATGGACTAGAGATAATGGACTAGCAGGGCGGGGGTACATGGAAAATCAAACACGAGTCAGACCGCTGCTTGGACAGGGAGGCCAGCAACTCCCACGTTTGGGGAGTCATCCACTTTGGAGTGTTTACAGGTCTCAGCAGCAAACTGCTGTGACTCTGGAAAACACAGACAAGCAAGGCGGTGCGGCCTCGGAGCGGGCGTGGGACCCCACTCTGACTCTGATGTCCACCAGCTGGGTGAAGATCTCTGTGGTGTTGGAGGAAGCAACACGTGAAATAGAGGAAAGGTTATTGAGGATTTAGTTCCTTGGAGGAGGAGGGGGAAGGGAGGTTTTGGTGACAGCCACGGGACAGGAGCTAGAATTACAGCAAGAGTTCTGGTAACTTTAAGTAGAGACACTGGTCCCGGGGAAGCTGAAGACAAACAGAACCTAAGCTGCAGAGGATTAAGGTAATGACCCCCTGCTAGAAATCAGGAAGGAAAAAGAGATTGTGCAGCCGGCTAGTACCTGCCTGGAACAGATGATATGAGTGTGGGCGTCTCTCGTGTTCCCTTTATGTTTTATTTATATTTTGATTATGAAAATTTCCAGATCTATTCAAGAAGAAACAGTAGCGTGAGCCTCCAGGCACTATTACCCCAGCTTCAGCTTCAATAGTGATTGGCTGCTTGCTAATATTATTTCATCTTGCCTCCACTTTTCAAAAACTATTTTAAAGCAAATCCTAGAGAGCCTATCCTTCGGGCAGCACTGCTGAGGCCCGTTCAACTCCGTGAGCCCGCAGCTTTGGCAACTCATCAGCGGGAAGTAAAATGGCAGCTCTCTGTCGCCCTGCAACTGTCCACAGGTTTAAAGTGCCCAGTGAAAACGAACTTAGTGACTGTAAGTGGGCAACTCAGCGTGACATTTAAATGTTATGCAAGAATAAGAGCTGTATGTTCAATTTGCAACTATGCAGCGTTCCCATCTCTCCGTCACTATTCAGCCTCAGGGACACAAGCTAAATAAAACACACAAAATAAAACCCTGTCCTAACAAGGTTGCTACATTATCCATTTTGGGATCTAAAGGTAAAAGGTCTGGATTCAGCCTGACTGTTCTGAAGTCAGAAACCAATTTGACACACAAATATCTTCTACCAATGTAAAACACACAGAGGAATGTCAAAGAAAGCTTAAAAATAAATAGGTGTAGGCCCTCCCTAGTGGCGCAGCGGGTTAAAGCACAGCACTGAGAAGCCAAAGCCACTTTAACATGACTTCGATCCCTGCCCCAGGCGGTGACCACATGGCTTGGCAGACCTCTCCTGACCTGCCCGCTGCTTCCCTCAGCAGTGTACTTCATCAGTTGGCCTGTTCTACTCCCTACTCTGTCTCAGGTGAAGCCTCTCTCACTGCCCCTGCATCTCTGGCCTGTGCCCCAATTCTGTATGCATAAATAAGTAAATCTTTAAAAAAAAAAATAGATGTAGACACTTTTAATGATTTTTATCCTGTACCTTAATGGATGATTTATCTCCCCCCAACCTTGGGGTCCACATGCACCCCAATTTGGCGACCACCTTCCATCTCCTTGGGCACTACCTGCAGCCTGGTCAGAGTTTCAGTCAGTTTCCCAAACTGCTCTGAACTGCAAAACTGCTAAGCCCTGACAAGCTGGCCATTTCTGGAAGACAGTAACACTGCCTGCCAGAGCCTGCAACAGACCGTGAATTCAGGAGGCAAGGATAGTCCATATCACCCCATGACAGGAAGAAGCACACTTGGGTGGGCAGGAGGACACTGCTGGTGACTATCACCTGGTCAGGTGGTGGAGGCCAAATGGACAGGGTGGGTGGCCCTGGAGGCGTGTGGCGGCCATGGGGCCTGTTGTCATGGGGCTGGCCTTATCTCAGATGCTTCTTGAGGATCCCAAGGCTTCAGCCTCTGCCTCCAAGGTGAAGGATCTTCAGCTTGCCTGAATTCCTGGCATCATGGAGTTGATCTGACTCATGCCAGGATTGAGAAAAACAGACAGGCACTGGCCTCGGTGTCCAGCCTGTCTCCAGGCTGTTCAGCCACACCCCACTGGATCCAAGTTCCATCCTCTATGAGGTGGCTGGTTGGACTGCTTGTCAGGCAAGGTCCCAGCCAGCCTGGCATTCTGGGGCATCTCAGGGGTTTGCCTGAGGCACAATTTGGGTAATTGATTTACAGAAGGAGCAAGCAGCTATTTGAATTCACTAGTGGCATAGAAGCATGATTTTAAGTGGGAAAACCAGGTAAACACAGACCACAGACAGTTAGGTTAACCAGAACCTCCCTCCTATCTCCTGCACAGCCACAACTACCTGCTGCTGAAACACAACTTTAAGACCAGGGAGAAATGGTGTGGCTGGACTCCCAAATGTAAGCTGGACCTCATAAAAATCACAGGTTTTTGGTCTACAGATTTGCAACGCCTTGATCTTAGCTCAAAGATCTAAGCTTTGCCCAGTATCTGAATACACAAACCAGGAACATTTCAGTGCGTACCTTGCCCATGGGATAGAGTACCTATGTGTCTCCCAGTCTCGGCCAGTCGGGTCATATTAACCGCTGCTAGCAGTACCGTCCTACACTGAAAGCTGCTGGAAACAGATATCACCATTGCTAGGCCTCCTAACTGCCAGAGCTTGGAGTTGCAAGGGTGCCTAGCCAGGTATCAACATATGCACAAATGAATGAACAAGTGAAAGACAAGAGGGAGGGACTCCATTCAAAACTGAATAACCAGCACAGCTGGACACCTGGCCAATCAGAAAAGGGGCAGGCCACTCCCTGCCCCAGAATGGGGTTCAGGAGATCTTCCCCAGCATGGGCATTAGCCCTTCCGTATTGAATAAGGGTTGGGGTGGGGGGGAGGTGAGGGGGGTGGGGGAGGTGCGGGGGAGCAGGTATGCTGGTACATCCCACTGGTATGTCCATCTGGAGTTCTAGAGAGCAGTTTGTGGAGTGAGGCTGGCGAAAGAGACACTGTTATAAAAGTGGTTCCAAGGAGCAGCCTTGAGGAGCCTGGTTGGGATGAGGAATGGTAGTGCAGAGAGTCTGAGGTGGGCACGCAGGCCCTAGAAGACCCTTCTAGGACTAGGGAGTTTAGTCAGGGGAGAGGATATGCACAGGGGCTTGGTCTTGAGTGAACCCTGTGACACCAGTTCATTCTGCAAAAGACCCTATATGAGGTGGTCTGGGAAGGCATGAAGGTAGTAGGTGGGGGTCAGACTGTAGAAGCCCCCACCAGCCAACCTAATTAAAGCCCCTTTGAGGACTTCCAGAAGGGAGTTCCTCAGAGGCTCTGGGCAGAGGAAGGATTAGACCAGAGCTCTGCTTTAGCAAAAGTCATCCTCCTCTTCCTCTTCTCTGTTAACTAAGGACTTTTGCTGTCTAAACCAGAGATGATAGACCCTGGAAAAGGGGTGATACTGAGAGCAAAAGGCAGCAACGGTGGTGTGTTGGGCAACATTGTCCAGAGAATAAGTTAAAATAAGCATAATCTGCTGATGGGCTGGATTTCAGGACACAAATCAAGGATAACACCAAAGTCTAGCTGTCCCCTGGACAGGCTCGGGGCCCAGGAACCAACTCCAGGGTATATCACAGGCAGAGGGGGACACAGGTTATGTAACCTTGACTAAGGCACCTGTCGCCAGCCCAGCTACTGCATCAATGTTAGGACATTCCAGTGAACTGGGAAGCTGGGCTGTTCCAGAGAAAAGCAGCTCAGAGGAACAGCGAGACTGAGGAAGTAGCTGTGTCTGTGTAATCTGGGATTTCTAGCCCAGAGCCTTCTTCAGCCACAACAGCCCTGATTTTATTTCACATAGTGGGCTCTGTCCTAAATTTTTATGGGGGAAAAAAAGGCCTCATAACCACCAATCCACACACAGTGCCTTCAAATCCTGAAAATTCACAGTTCTGTTTTCTCATGGATTGAGTTTTCAGCATGGTAAAACATGCCGAGACATCCCATTTCTGGTAAAAGTACCCCAAACAGAGCAGCAGAAAGCCAGCTGATGTGCCAGCCCCCACTTGGGCCAGCCGTGCACTACCACCTCCGCTAAGCCTGGGTCGCCTCTGCCAACCCGTCCGTCTCTTCCTTCTGTGCACTTGCTGCAACAATCTTGTCCCTTGGTTGTCCTCAGTCATCTAAGACCAATTTCCAGGGCAGGCAAAGTCTTTTGCTTGTTAATTCTCTAGAAATTCCAAGCTGGCAGTGCGTGATCTTGATTCTCATTGAACCAACATGTGTTTTCTCTTTGAGCTCTTTAGTAGCACACGACTGGGTGCACATGAGACAGGGAATAGACAAGGAGAGATAACACAGAAAAGCCAGTTCTGTCCTGTCTTGCCACCAGCTGGATAATGTGGAACCTTCCAGGATCTCAGACTAAGGGTGCTGATCGGTACGGAGGGGCAGAAAGGATGAGCAGTTAGGAGCACAGGCCCTGACAGTAGACTGCCAAGGTTCAAGTCCTGGCTTGAGCAACTTATCCTCTGTACTTGTTTTTTAGAATACTGTAGAACATGGGTCATAGCAGTCCTTACCTGACAGGGCTGGGAGGGTTAGCTGAGTTCATGTGCCTGAAGCACTAAAAGTGAGGTTCCCCATGACCAGACCTCGAGGCCCTGATTCCGCCTGAGGTGTCTGTGGCACCGCTGTCAGGAACCCCACCCTGTGCTGTGGTTGACAGTTAAGTCTAGAGGAGAGAACGAGTTCCTCTAACAAGTTTCTATTAACTCTAGTTAATAAAAGAATAAATGGCATTCAGTGTATCTCAGCCTCATCTACAGGAACATTTCTCCCACAACAAGCCCTAGTGCCAATTACTATAGCAGCCAAAACTGTGCAAATGAACAGTAAATCATTTATCAGAAGCTCTTCCTAGAATCAGGAAATTGTATAAGTGGCAGTCCACATTTCTTCCTTCGATGTCCTAACTTCTGATCAAACTGTGGACAGAAGTTAACCCTTGTCTCAACAATTTTGTAACACAGGAACCCAAAGTTATTAAAATTCATTCATTAGTAAAAACAACTTTCAAATCACTGTCCATTTCAACAATTCTAAAGCAGTCATGGCTTACTCTTTAAAAAACAAAAGATACTAAAATTATAGGGAACTTGGTGAACTACTCTGAAACAGACTGTTGTTCCTACGTACCCAACTGCAGGGGGGTATGGGCTATTGGCACTGAGGTGTGGGCAATGGCTTCAGGCCACGTGTCACCTCAGACTTACATTAACTGGAATTTCTTATGAATTAGCAATCGGCACTTTCCACAGGAACTGGAGGTAAAACGAATCTGACCATGATGCCACAAGCACTGGTAAAACACCTCCACTTTGAAGTTCAGAAAGTCTAGCCCTAAAGGACATTCCCATACACTTTGTAATCCAGGAATTGAATCCTTTGTGTCATCCAAACAAGACTGTTCACAAGACATTACTAAAAAATCAAACTTGGGAGAAATGGGTTATAAGGGACAGTGAACCCAAAAGAATAATGAACATGTTTCAGGTAGTAACCCTGAACCTGCACAAGAAATTCAGCAACTAGTCTTAAAAATGATATACTCCTCTAAGGTTATTGAATCTTTGTATGTAGACATTTACTGGTATGTCTGTAATCTTGCTTTCTCCAGAAAGTGAAACTTGAAGGGAGAGAGGAGAAATTCCCAACTGCAATGATAAGTGAGAGCCTGATTTTTCCTTAGACCCTCCTCCTCCGGCGGCACAACTTTTTCCACAAGACAGCTACATCAAATCGAAAGACACAGCAAGGCCTAGACATTAAGCAAGACACTGCAGAATACTGGTACACCTGCACTTATTCCAAACTTCATCAAAAAGTCCAAGTAGTTTTAAAAACTCCACCTGTGGGCCCTCCCTGGTGGTGCAACAGGTTAAAGCACAGCACTAAGAAACTAAAGTCACTTCAGCATGAGTTCGATCCCCTGCCCAGGTGGTGATCACATGATGGGCAAACCTCTCCTGACCCAACCGCTGCTCCCCTCAGCAGTGTACTTTGTCAGTTGGCCTGTTCTGCTCCCCACTCTGTCTCTGGTGAATCCTCTCACTGCCCCTGCATCTCTGGCTTGTACTCCAATTCTGTATGCATAAATAAATCTTTGAAGAAAAAAAAATCCACCTGTATGATCTAAATAGACACCTGTCCCTATGTGCATTTGTCACCATAGCTCGCTCTTAAATCCCACAAATTAAAAATGCCCAGACTTTTTGGTCAGGCTGTCTGCAATAATAATAAAAATACTGCCAAAACATGTACAACAGAGACAGGAAGGAAATATGTCAAAAAGCTTATAATGGGGGAAGGGTTGATTTTTTTTTTTAAAGCGTTCTCTATTCACAGTTAATGCAGAAAACAGAGGTCTATCATATGTGATCTAATATGTCTGCACTATTTAAAGTGAGGAAGGGAAGTAGTTAGTACAAGGTGTGCTACTTGAAGGATTTTCTTATGCTAGTTACACAATTTTAGCACGTGAGCCTTTAGTCTTTTGCAGTCTTTTCACAAATAAGGAATCAAGTTTCAGACTGGGAAGGGATTCTAATCAGGACTAGCAAGAACGCCTGCCACTACTGCTCCAAGCTCCAGTCGGTGCCTTTAAAAGTTCCGCCTTCTCAAGTCCACGGAGATGTCAGCTCAAACCTTAAGTTTTAACCCAATCTAACATGCCACCTCTACCTGAAAAAACCAGAATCAGCTATTAGTTTTTGATTGACTTCTTGAAGGTTTGTGTTAAACAATGCTTACATTTGGGGAAAACACAGGCTGAAATTTGTGCCAGAATCCATGAAATTTAACCAGCTTCTCTCCTGCTAAGCAAAGATCAATAAGTAAAGGCTCTAGACAATCGGGAAATTTTTGGATACCCAATCACCAACAAGCTTTTAAGTCTTAACTTTAAAAGCCAAAAGGAATTATTACAAGGATCTCAATCAAGTTCCTTAACCGGAAAGCCGCATGGGTGGGGAAGGGTCTGCAACGCTAATGTCCTGTCCCGGACGTCCAGTCTCTGGCTTTTGGTTCAAGTGTCCGTTCAAGTCATCTACCGCCACTCTCCATCTACGCTACCAGCAGACAGATGTCATCGTGGCTTTCTACTTTCAAAAAAATGCCAGGATCCGTAATCAATGACTCCATCACGGCTGTGGGTGCTCCTCGAGAGACACCGCGAGAATTTCTACATATGGCAACCGGGTTTAGATGCTGCATTTGACTCTCCAGCAAGCGCGGCGGCCAGGGGCCACCATCGCCGGGAAGCCAGAACGCCGGCGGCCCGATGCTTCCACGCACGGTCGGAGCGCGGCTCCAAAGCCAGGCCACGGGCGCCGGAGCATGCCAGCGGCCGGGAGCCGCCGTCACCGGCCTCGCGGGACCATCTCCTCGAGCCGAGACTCTGGGTCCGGCTTCCCGGCCCGGCCGGTCCTCGCCGCCACCACAGAAGGGGCCGTTCCCGCGGCGCGCGTCACCCGGACCCTGCC
>NW_004567115.1:38851671-38868692 GCF_000260355.1 Condylura cristata | reverse complement strand
GATTTCACCGAACTGCCCCGGGATTGCATAACCAACCTGAGGCGGAGCAAAGGATAAATTGTACCTCATCTACAAAGCCCGCGAATCCTGGGCCTGCGGGGCGTCGGGGGCCCGGAGATGCCCTTTAGCATCTTGCACCCTCAACCGTGTGCCCTGCTGATTTCTAGACAGCAGGGGGTTCTACAAGGAGCGGCTCGGGGAACCATGAGGCTTAGCTTGCTGATTTTCTTTAGCGCCGACACGCACGCTCCCTTTTAACACGATTTTACCAGGTCCCCACTAGGGGTTACGCCACTGTCCCTGGATGGGAAGACTCTTCTAGACTTCTGCAATGCGCTGGACATTAAGCAACCCTAGATACATGGCCCGGAGGGGTAGAGCAGAGCACACACCAGACATTGCTCAAGGGCAGTATTCACCGGCTATTCTTAGGGCCTATCTACCCTGCTCAGCCCTGGCAGTGCGGTTTTGAAGGGGTCTGCATCCTGCAACTTTTTTCAGGTTAGTGTCCCAAATGTAATTTTTTATAAGCACTGGAGACCTGCCAGTCTCTGGCATCTCACATAGGGTGTTGTTTGCTCCCCACACTGGGTGAAGGGCTCTTATCTACTAGTATTTTGAATTTGAGGCACGAGAAAAAATATGCTTAGTAAATGCTTTTGATTGTGCAGATACTGTTAAGACACTAACACACATTGTCTATGAGACAGATGATGTCGGTCGCTTTTTACAGATGAGGTGACTTAAGGTTTAGAGAGGTTAGGTGCTAGTGAGGGCACAACTACATTTGGGGCTCAGCCTTGACAGCATGGGGGCCACAGCCACAGGACTGTGGGTGCACACTTATATTCCAGTGACACTGTGCTGATGATGGCCTGGGGCATCTTCAAGATGGTCTGGCAAATACCCTAAGGCCTGTCTCTGGGCCTCTCTGGCTTTCCCAGGTCATCCCACTTTGCTGCAGTAAATGTTTCAGGACTCCTGACTTATAGTGCTGCTGAGGGTAATTCACAACCAACAGTGTCTGCACCAGCTCAGGATCACCTTTGAGATGTAGATTCCACTTAAATGGAAAAAGAAAAGACTCCACTTTCATTTTTGCAGGTTTCCACTAGGCTAGTCCTTGGTTTCTCCCCACCCATGATATCATCACTTTTTTAGCCTCTCCTTTTTCCTTACTTCTCCAACCAGTCCTTCAGCCCGTATCTCCAGTTTACTTCTCAAGTTCTGTGGTGAATTAGCCAGCAAGAACTCCATGAGAAAGTCTCACAGCCAGGTGGCTTCAACAACAGAAATGTGTTGTATCACAATTCTGGAGACCAGAAATCTGAATCAAGGTGTGGGTAGGATTTGTTCCTTCTGCAGGCTGCCCAGGAAGAATCTGCTCCAGGCCTCTCTGGCTAATCGCTAGCTGTCCTGTCCCCCTGTCTCTCCACATAGTTTTCCATCTATATACGTCTGTTATTGCTCCTGCCTATAAGGACACCAGTCATATTGGTCAGGGTCCACCATGATGACCTCATTTTAACTTGGTAAAAGTTCTGTCTCAAACAAAGTCACATTCTGAGGTATACTGGTAAGAGTTCAACATATGTTTGTGGGTAGGACACACAATTCAACACATAACATGCGACCGTTTTCGCTGACTTACGTTCCCCCTTCTCTCTTGACGTTTTTCCCGCCATTGGCTTGCCCCTCCCTCAGATCTTGCCTTCAGTGCAGGTAATTGATTACTCTGCAGTGGGAGAGACACAGAACCAAAAGATTACATCTAGTCCTACTCACTATGGCAGAAGCTGTTGTGTGACATTGGGATACAACTTTATTTTCCAGAAGTTCACATTTCTCTTCTGGAAAGAAGGGGGTCAAACTAAATAATTTCTTAAGTCCCTTTTAGCTTGAACACTTGAAAAAAGAGAAATTTTCATAATCATTTTAAAATCTTTCACAATTTATGGGGTTGTCCTACAATTACCAGATAGTGATGTGAAGCAGTATTAGTGGTTAAGAGCAAAAATTTTGGATCTGTGAAATCTGCTACTGTAAGCACCAATTCATTCTCAAAGAGACAGAGATAACAGAACTTTGACAAGGATATGGGAAGGACTAATAGCTTATGGTCTCAGTTTTCTCACTAAATGTAGGTTCCAAATACTTTATGTAGAGTTCCATTTTGTGACTTGGAGAAAGAGAAGATTCCAGTCTTTTCTTCTTATTATTATTGAGATGTAATTGATATACATTATATTAATTTCAGGTATACAACATAATGGTTTGATTTCTGTAATCTCACAGGACAGCTCTCTAAATTGTAAAATGTCCACCACAACAAGTGTGGTTTAATATCTATGACCATAGATAGGTAGGAATTTTTTTGCTTATGAGGAAACTTTTAAGATCTAATCTCTTAACAATTTTAAAACACAACATAATCTTTTTTTATTATTATTGCTTTTAAGATTGATTTATTTACACATACAAGAGCTCAGGCCAGAGGTGTGGTTCAGGCAGGGGCGGGGAGTGTGGGGTGTGAGAGGACTCACCAGAGACCGAGTGGGGAGCAGAACAGGTAGATCCACTGAAGCACACTGCTGAGCGGAGCAGTGGGTGAGACAGGAGAGGTCTGCTGGGCCATGTGGGTCAGCTCCCTGCCAGGGGGGTTGAACTCATGTTGCAGTGGCTGCCCACAGCTGCACATTGCTGAGACTTAACCCTTTGCACCACAAGGGAGGCCCAATACAGTATTTTATACTATTGACATCTAGACTTCTCCCAGAGTGTTGTCACTGTGCAGTGCATTATAGTCCGGGAGAAATCCAGTTTTAAAACCTCTTTTCTACTTTCTGTTTTCCAAACACTTCTCCAGTCAAGTGAGCAAGAGTCTATTGAATGTGGGAGAGAGCAAATTTCCAAATGGCAGTTTGGATCTTTTTTCAGTTGTTCTTGTCCCCATTACATTTTGGCTTGATTAAAATTTTGTGGTTATCTGGCTAGATCCAAATTTCTGTCTACAAGTGATTGATCAATATTCTAAGCTAAAGAGAGTCAGAGTCCTTTTGGGAATGAACTGAGAGACAGGCTGACAACGGTCTTTTGTCAAAAATGCTCTCTGCTAACTGTACAGTAGTGATTATTATTGATTACATTTATTGTTTTTGAGAAATATTGTTCTGAAGTATGGCTGCATCAATTAATAATGGACAGTGTAGTTTGAATTCCAGACTTTTATAAGTGGAGGGTTAAAAAAAGGTTGGCAGCAATCTGTTTTGTGGCTATATCTACTTTAGACATAAATCCATCTCCCATATGAAAGGAAGATCCTGGAAAGCAGGCTGTGTATCTCACCAGTCTTATACAGTCTCATCCTTCCTCACTCCTCTATAGGTCCTAGTATAGTACTTACATAGAGTAGGTGTTCCATTGCTGAACTGACACATCTGTAACTACTCACATGTGATTAATGGTAACCCAGGGTGGACCCAGGTTTGAGAAGCCTGAAGTTTATATAATTTAGGGCACCTCTTTGGAAAATTACAAATACAAGATTGGATACCAATCTTTTCTTTAGGAAGATAACAGAAATCACCATAAAATGCGAGCTTAAGGGCCCTCCCTGGTGGCACAGCAGGTTAAAGCACAGCACCAAGAAGGTAAAGCCACTTCAGCATGAGTTCCATCCATGTCTTGGAGGTGACCCACATGGCGTGGCAGACCTCCCCTGATCCGCTCACTGCTCCCCTCAGCAGTGTACATCAATGATCTGTTTGTTCTGCTTCCTGCTCTATCTGGTGAATCCTCTCACCACACCTGCGTCTCTGGCCTATACCCCAGTTATGTATGCATAAATAAATAAATCTTTTTAAAAATGCAAGCTTAAAAAGTTCGTTGCATTATAAATTTCAAGAAATCCAGAAAAATAACTTAAATTTTGCATTATTCTAGTTTCCCCCCTCTTACTTTTGTTTAATAGTAAAAAGGTTACTATAGGGCCTCCCTGGTGGCACAAAGGATTAGGTCTCAGTACTACGAAGCTATCTGCAGCATGAGTTTTATCCCCAGCCAGGAAGTAGACCCACATGACAGAGTAAACCTTACCTGTCCCACTGCTCCCCTCAGCAGTGTATTTCAGTCAATCTGCCTGTTCTGCTCCCCACTCTGTCTCTGGTGAATCATCTTACCCCCTGCACCCCAGCTCTTGTATACACAAATAAATAAAATACATCATTAAAAAAAATCCTTTTTTAGGCCCTCTCTGGTGGTGCAGTGGGTTAGTATGCAGCACTGCAAGTTAGCGGAAGATGCAAGTTTAATTCCCGGCCTGAAGGTGACCCACATGGCGCTGCAGACCTCTCCCGTCTCTCCTATTGCTCCCCTCAGCAGTGTACTTCATCAGTCGGTTTGTTCTGCTCCCCACTCTGTCTCTGGTGAATCCTCTCACCATCCCTGCAACTCTGGCCTGTACCCCAGTTCTGTGTACATAAATAAATAAATCTTAAAAAAAATCCTTTTTAAAAAACTTTAGTATAATAAGCCTTTTGCCCTCTCTCCATTTTTGGTTACATACTCATCAATTGCTTCTTTTATATGACTCTTAATAAACTTTATATCTTAGAACAGTTTTAAGTTTATGGAAAAAAAACTGTGGTGTTCCCCTAATTTCTACTATTATTAACACTGAGCCCCAGTAGAGTACATTTGGTACAAGTAATGAGTCAGTATTGACACACTAGTACAATTAAAGTTTATACTTTGCTCCAATTTACTTAGTTTTTACCATTTCTCTTTCTTCTGCTCCAGGAACTGAATCAGGACCCAGGACCTACATTGCATTATACTTGTTAGATCGCTTCAGGGTCCTCTTGATGGTTATAGTTGCTCAGACTATACTTGTTTTTGAGGTCCCTAGCAGTTCTGAGGGACTGGTCACTATTTTATTTTTATAGGTATATACAATATATTGATATTTTTCTGATGTTTTCTCACATCCAGGCTGGGATGTGGTTTGGGAGGGAAGATTACATAGGAAGTCTTATGATATGGTTCTCTATAGAGAGAATATAAGGAAAAGTCATTCTGTCCTTCAACAGGTTTATGGCTACAATTTATATTGATAGTTTTTATTAGGTTGTAAGGAGAACCAAATTCATTGCCGAAAGGGAGACTTTTTCAGTAGGATATATAGCTTCTGGCTGTGAACCTTTCACATGGTATTTTTCTCTCACTGTGCAAATACTTCCAGCAGGTTGATGAAGTGATCTGACCTCTGGCCCTTGGACCTTCTTCTCAGGATGACAGGTGAATGGCCAGAGAGAGTAGACGCATTCCTGAGGGCATGCCTACACTGAGAAGTTTAAAAATATACACTCTTCCAAAACCAAGGAAATGTGTGCCCACCTCCAGTTCCACTTAGCGGTGCCCCAGAGTGGCCTGGTTGCTTTAACAGTGACAAGGAACTTGGAGTAGAGTGATAACTTCTTGACTTGAATGCAGCTACACTGTCATACTTTCACAAATCTTGCAAAACCATTTAACAATGTGAACAGGTTTTGCAAGTGACCTTCCCAGGCCTTACCAGGGTCCCTGAAAAAGTAAGCTGTGTTAACATCACAGTCAGCAGGGTCTTCTACAGTTCTGCACTCCTCAGTCTCACTGAGCAGTATTAGTGGCTTCCAGTAATAGGGTACAGCCACCAAACGACACTTCTAGAATGACTGGTGAGTCTCCTCAGAGACCCCTTTTTATTCTTTTAAGTGTGCTTGCTCCACGGGCTTCATTAACTTTATGAGGGAGCTTGTCCACAGCTATGCTGGCAGTGACTTCCACGGGCGTTCCCTTTGTCCATCTGTGTGTGTCCAGAGCTCTCCTGGACTCACTGTTCGCGCACCCTTCTGACATTCAGGCTCCCACAGGGTGCGCTCAGCTCAGGCCTGTACTTCCAGGCTCCACCCAGAACCCACATGACACTAATGTTTTGTTTCTTGAAAGGATATGAAAATGTCAGTATCTTGGTCAGTATCTGATATGAATGGGTAGAATACCTATCTTTCAGCTCAGTGGGCTTCTTATTGACAACCAGTAAGCTTCAAATTCTTTACAAGAGCTTCCAAAACACATTGCACAACCTGTCCCTGCTTTTCTCACCAATCAGCTCTTCAGTCATTTCCTTTACCAGGTGGATGAAATCTTGCAGGTTAAGAACAAAGACTGGGGAGTGAGACTCCTTGGATGCAAATGTTACCATTCAGCAGGGTAAGCAACTCTCTGATCTTGTCTGCCAAGTGAACTTAATATTGTGCTGCATCCAATGTAAATCAAAATCAATTGTGAGATGTACCGTTATTTTATGTATCCCTGAAAAATATTTTTAAATGCCTCATTATACCTTTCGTCATAATTGTGAGATTTTCTTTTTTTTTTAAAGATTCATTTTTTAATTTGTGCATACAGAACTGGGGTACAGGCCAGAGGTGCAGGGGCGGTGAGAGGCTTCACCAGAGACAGAGTGGGGAGCAGAACAGGCAGATCGATGAAGTACACTGTTGAGGGGAGCAGCGGGCAGGTCAGCAGAGGTCTGCAGCACCATGTGGGTCACCTCAAGGGCTGGGATAGAACTCACACTGAAGTGGCCACAGCTAGGTTGCAGTGCTGCACTCTAACCCGTTGCACCACCAGAGAGGGCCAATTGTGAGATGTTTTCAACTAGAAGATGCATCCTCTATCAATTAGCTTTGACTGCATGACAGATCGCCTGAGAATTTTGTAGCTTAACATAACGATCATTTATCAGTTCATGATTCAGTGGGTTGGCACCAGGACTGGGTTCAACCTATTGGTTCCTCTGCTGGTATCTCCTGGGTCATGGAGCCAGTCAGCTGGTGGACAATCTGGGGCCTAATAGAGGGGATGACCTCACTCACATGCTTGATAGCTGCCAGAGTACTTGCTGGGGTCCCTTCGTTCTCTTCCACACGGCCACTCCAGTAAGCTAGTTCCACCATGTTTGAATGGTGGTCTCAGGGCTCTAAGCTCTGCACACTTCAAAGTGTGCTGCTTTTCAAAGCTCTGTTCACAGCACCTTTGCTGACCTTCCATGGGCCAAAGCAAGCTTCGTGACCAAGCCAAGCAGTGTTATGGGAAAGGACTTGGGTATAAGAAGGGCGACTGTGGTGGCTACTTTGCAAACAGTTGGTCACCTGCTCTGATTCCAGAGCTGTTCAAATCTGGGAAAATACATATCTAAGAAGACACAAAGTATAATTGTATACCTAGCTCAGAGATGCTCTATGGGAGAATGTCTGCAAAGCACCTATGACAGTGCTTTGCATCAAGTTGAATGAATACTCCATAAATACTATAATCTTTGCTTCTCTTTGGAAAGCCTATGTATCTATGCTTCTTTCTACCTGCAGCCTGTTAACTTCATATTTACCCTCCAAAACCTAACTCAGGCATCATTTCTTCAGTGCACAGGTGTGGGTGCGTGCACACACACACTCCCTCTCTCTCTCTTTCTTATCTTTATAGCTGTAGGGTAGAGATGATGACTTCATTGTACCTGGTGGTTATTTCTGTGCCTCTGGGCCTGGCCAGGAGCTCTTTCACAGCAGATATTTTGCAACTAGGCATTCTTTACTCCCCCCACCAATACAGTGCCTGGCACCTAATACACATGTTTATTTAATTGTGCTGACACGTCACCTCCAGTACAACTGCTGTTCATTGCCCTAATATAATATTCCTTTCCTCTGGAGGTGTTCCCATAGCTCTTTATAATGTTTCTAGTATAAGAACTGTCACATTCAAGTGTGATTACTCCTTTGTGTAACTCATGCACACATAGCGGGTGCCTCTCTCACCTTTGTGCCACACAGGGTCTCCTAGCAACAGGCCGGGTGGATGCAGTGAATACTCTCCAAATACCTGTTAAGTGGGGGAAAAAACAAACACCATTTCAAATCTCTATTCCTCTTACAACCAGGAAGGCTTATGTCTTAGAAATACAGAATAAAATTAGATTCAATATCTGATTCATAAATAGTTGTTTCAAATCCATTCCTCGAGAGTGGGGCCTTGCTGATTTTCTCTCCATTCCAGATCACATCCCAGTGCCAACACTATGTGCTTGCCAGAGTGATTAACTCAGGCTCAGTCACCATCCTTGTGGCCACTCTGAGCACCCCATCCCCATTCAAGACCTATGAAGTGGCAGACCTGCCACACCCATTGGTATTTGAAATTTCTCTTGGTGGATCCAATATGTCTATAACGATCACGTGGAGTGCATGGAACTTGGACCAGGTCATTGTCACCCCATCTCCCTGGGCAGGACGCTGGTAACCACCGCCTGGAGTTAGTACAACAGCTCAGGGTGACATTGAAACTGGGGGAGTGGAGCAACATGCAGGCTTGTTCTCCTTCTCTCTCCCCTTTTCCCTCTCTCCACTGCATGCTCACTCACAGTCTCCTGTTCTACCTGAGGTATGCTGAAAGTTACAGACCACACTTCACAAACCTTTTCCATAGGTGTGTGGTTCCCCAGGCTGAGAACTAGGCTTACCATGTTCCTATATTAAGGTCTCTTGTAGACCAAAATGAATACTAGATTTGGACTTATAAATATCTAATTTCAAGGCTTGATTTTGTCTCTCACCAGTGTTCAAAACTTGAGGAAAGTTATCAAGTTAGGTGGTCAAAACAAATTTTATCTAACACTTCATGAAGCTGGCGGTCTTCATTCATAGACCTGCAAAATAGAGCAAAAGACTGCAAGTTTTTGTGAGATAAAGAATAAAGTGAAAGAATAGAAAATATATGATTGAGACCACAGAGTCATCCTTCTCTGGGGTGAGACAAGGCAGAGCTGGCTGGTGTTTGGGGACAGGCTGATTGGAATAACTACAGTACTGCTCTTGGGCAGTATTTACAGGAACATATTATCTAAGTTAGCACTGCAGGTTGTAAGGGGCTGACCATAGATTAGGCTGTTGATTCTAACTTCCCAGGGTTCCAAGTGTTTTGTAGCCGTTTTCAAGTGCCTCATGCTAACAGTCTGGCACATACAGACAGTAAAGTGTTGAAGTCTTATTCTAGGTTCAGGTCTTCAGGCATCTTAGAAACAAGTGCTGGGAGTCTGACAAGATGGTGGCAGGATGAAGACTCTGAGATAGCCTTCTCCATATATTCACAACCAAATCCCAGTAACACAAGGACACTACCACTAAAGGAGCCAGAGGAGCAACACATACATCAGGCACCAGGGCACAGTGGAAAGGGGTAGAAAAAACTACAAATGAAGGATGTTTGGAAAGATGATGAGACAGTGCAACCCATAAGAGGGAGGGAAGACTGCCTCATGGAACCCCTATGAAGTTAACTCAGGGATACGCACCCTCAAAGTCTTTAAGGACTTTAAAAACCACGCGCAGCTTTGCACAGGGTTGCTGGAGTTGGAAAACCTTCCAGGAGTATAGTAGAGTGTATTTATATCACAAACCTACACTCAATTTAATACTTGATGTCGAAAACCAAATGTTTTCTCTTGACTATCAGGAATAAGACAAGAATGCTCACTGTTACCATTTATGTTTAATTTAGTGTTAGAGTTGTAACTAGAGCAATCAGACAACAGGAAATAAAAGGAACCCAGGTCAGAAAGGAAGAAGTGAAACTCAATAATCGTAGATGAGATGATACTATATCTGGAAAACCTTGAAGACTCCAACAAAAAGCTACTAGAAGGAATAAATGAAGACAGCAAAGTAGTAGGTTAAAAATCAACATATAGAAATATATTGCATTCTTATATACAAACAATGAATGAGGAGGAAAAGAAATTAAGAACGTAATTCCATTCACAATCACTCCAAAAAGAATTAAATGTCTTGGAATTAACCTAGTCAAAGAATACATTGAAAACTGTAAGACAGGAGGAGTTGTAAAGACACTTCATGTTTATGGATAAGGAGATTTAATATAGTCAAAGTGACAGTTCTATCAAAGTGATACGTGAATTTGACACAACCCCTATTAAAATACCAATAATTTTCAAAGAAATTGAAAAAAAATTAATTAATATGGAATCATTAAAGGTCGCAAGCAGGTCACTTGAGGGGAAAAAGGAGAGAAACGGTAGCAATGTGTTACCTGACTTTATAAAGCAAGAGTAATTCAAACAGTATGGGACTAGAGAAAATGAGAGACATACAAATCATTGGAACAGAATTGAAAGCACAGAAATAAATCCACATCTAAAATCAGGTAGAAGAGTGGGGAACCAGGGAAGACCCACCCACCACCATCAGACTTATAGGGCGGAACCCTGAACCTGTGGGGTCTACACTTAATCTGGGTAGTGACTGTCAAAATTGAATTGAATTGATTGGCACCCCCAATGCCAACAGAAAATGGTTGCTGCTGTTGGAACGTAGAATATATTTATTTAAAGTACGAAATAGCACATGAAGAATGCCCATAAGTGATACCTTTGTCAGCTTATGCTAGGTTTGGCTACATAACTTCAACCCTAAACTTTTGGTGGTTTATAACAACAAAGGTTTATTTTTCATTTTCATGACTATTAAGCTACAGGTCAACGTGGATTGTAGAAATGGTTCCAGCATCTCTCAGAGGAGAGGCCATGAGATAGACTGCTGGGACGTGGTGTAGGTCACTTCTGCTCACATCTTTTTGGCCTCCTCAAGTCAAGTCTGATGTTAATGAAGGGTGTAGTACAATCCTTCAGGGGATGGGCCATGACTAATAGGGACCAACAAATAACCCAATGGGCCACAGGCTAAGTATAGAGAAAGCTTCAGGAATGAAGAGTTTGGGCTCTTGCTGGGGAGAGCAGCCAGGAGGCCCTCAGGGGGCAGCAGCACAGTTTGGGGGGGCAGGGCCCTTTAGACAATGGGGCAAATGCCTCAGACATATCAGGTGATAAGACAGACAACTTAGGAAGACTTAAGGGGCTGGGGGAGGCAGGTTTAAGAGAAAGACTGCACTACTGCAGATGGATACATATAGCAATTGCTAATATTTACTGAAATTTGGATTCGGAGTTTGTATAAATATATTATTGAATTCTATAATGAGATGCCTCCCCACACCCACTTTTTACAGAAACTTCAGGTTGAGATGTTGAGGTCCCAAAGTCACACAGTCAGGGAGTGAGACCAAAGTCACACAGCCAGGAGTCAAGCTTTGCTGGCCTGCTGCGGGGCCCTTGACTTCAGCATGCCCTTCTGGGGGACCCTAACGAGGACCACACTTCCTGGGGGTCAAACAGCGGTCTTCTTGGTTGTAGGCCACAGATGTGAGCCCCCCACTATGACTGTTCTGAGTAGATCCAGAATTCACTGGAAGGAAACTGGAGATTCTTAGGACACTGAAAGACCTGGGCTGGCACCTAGACAGAGAGGCAGGAAGAAGCACAGCCATCTTGTTACAAGAATAGTCAGAATGCCACCGCCACCGCTGGAATAACTTCCTCTGTGGACGCTGCCAGCGTGGCAGCTACGTGCAAACTGCAGCTTTCCCTTTGTCTCTGGTCCTCTCACTGAAGACTCGAGATTCTAGGAAGGCTTCTGGTTGCCCACCTCTGGCACCCGGCCTGTGCCCTGGCTGCCAAGGGTAGAGAAATCCTGAAGTATCTCTATGCTTGATTGCCCAGAGTGGCAGACAAGGTAGTGTGAGCCCCACAAAAGAAAGGCGATTGAATACTGCATAGGAAAAATCACCAAATGTCCACTGCATTCCGTGACTATGGAGGGGGCAAATCAGTTATCACATATTCAGTGGTAGAGGCAAGAATCAAGATTATAATTAATTTAGAGGTCCTCCCTGGTGGCACAGCAGGTTAAAGTGCAGCACTGCAAAGCTAGCTGCAGCCCATTCAGATGAGTTCGATCCCCGGCCAGGGAGGTGACCCACATGGTGTGGCAGACCTCTCCTGACCCACCCGCTGCTCCCCTCAGCAGTGTACTTCATCAGTCAGTCTGTTCTGCTCCCCATTCTGTCTCTGGTGAATCCTCTCAGCCCCCAACGCCTCTGGCCTGCACTCCAGTTCTTGTTTGTGTAAATAAATAAATCGCAAAAGAAGAAGGGAGGGATCAAGTCCTGGGAAGATACTTGGGGAAATTTTTCAAGCAGATGAATCAAATAAATGAAAAGGACAAAGCCCTCAGGATGGAATGTTGCTAGAAGAGCAGGAAAGTCAGTGAGAGTGGAGCAGAACTAGAGAAGCTGTAGGAAAAAGGAAGAACAAAGCAAAGGCTCCGAGTCAGTTTAAGAAAGGCCAAATATATCAATATGGTTTAATACAATGAATCGAATAAGGTGCTAGCAGGTGGTTTCAGAGGTGGCCAAGAATCAGCCTTCCTCCACAAACAAAAGGCTTGTTATGATGTGATATATGATAAGGTATCACATGATATGGTGTGACATGGTACGTATAGGAGAACATTATGTTTATTATGCCATTATTTCAGTGTGGCAGGTGGTATGCTTTCCCTCGATTCCTCTTGCCCCGCCTCTTGTCTGACATCTCAGGTCTGTGGTCGGCTTTCAAAAGTTTGTTTTAAGGTTTGTCTTTGACCCTTTATTTGGTTTCTCTATACTCCACACATAAGTGACACCATCTAGTAAGATGCCTTTCTCCTTGTTCACTTCACATGGATAATCCTTTCCAGTTCCATCCATGTGGCCTGAGTTAACTATTTTGTGGCATGACTTACCTATTTTGATCACCATCTGCCTTCTTTTCCATCACTTCCTACTCTGACAACTTCCGTAAACTCCTCTGGTTTATCAAGCGTTTGCTCGAGATACCTGCTTTGCCTGGGTTTGCTCTTGTTACCATCCCGCATCTAAATTTTTATTTGTTAAGGTATAACCAACCCAGATCTGGAGGGGGTTTACAATTGTCTTTCTTGATAAGCAAACCCTTCTCTTCTGTCCACTGGTCATCTCAGGACACTATTTAGTGCTCCAAGCTACTGTAAAACAGTGAAGTAGAGAATCAGGGTCACAACCCTGAGCAGAACCATTAGTTCATGCTGCCTGAAGGGTCAGTGGTTGCAATGAGACAGATGCTGGCATCACACAGGTCAGTACCCTGCTGTCCCTGACCATACCTGGTCCATGAGTGACCTACTAGAGGACAGATGCTGTGGGCTTTAAAATGGGACCATTGCCACCACAGTAAATATGGTTACATAAACCCATAGACTGTCTTCCTAGATTCTTGGAAACTGCTCCTTTAAGTCAAATGACGTACAATGAAACTGGTTTCATCAAAGGCTAATTGATATGAACAAGAATTAAATTCTTGTTTAAAAAAGATTTATTTTAATTATTTATGCATAGAAGAGCTGGGATGTAGGCCAGAGGTGCAGGGGTGAGAGGATTCACCAGAGACAGAGTGGGGAGCAGAAATATACTGCTGAAGGGAGCAGCAGGCGAGACAGGAGCTGTCTGCTGCGCCAGGTGGGTCAGCTCCCCGGCAGAGGATCAAACTTGTGCTGCAGTGGCTGTGATAGCTTGATAGCACAAGATTTAACCCCTGCATGACTGGGAGGTCCAAGAGCTTAATTCTTACAACAATTTTGTAGTCACAAAAATATCACCTTTTAAATAAACCCCGAAACACTTCTATTATTAAATAACAATGTGTGTTCATTCATTCACTTATTTTCCAATATACTTACTCCGGTTCAGGGTCAAGGGTAGGCAGAATATGTCCTGGCAGCTCAGGATGCAGGTTGGTACCCACCCTGGGCAGGACACACTTCCCTTACAGAGTATGCTCACACTCGCACGCACACACACTCACACACTCATCCCGACTGGGACTACATGGACTTTCCAATGTACATGTCTTTGGGAAGCGGGGAAAAGCTGGCACTCCCAGAGCGAACCCAGGCAGCATGGGAGACACGCAAGCTCCACTCAGTGACCCCAGTGAAGAAACAATTTTTTCCCCTAGTGGGCAAATAACGAAGCAGAGTTGTTTGAGGACCTGTCGATCTGTCTCAGACCCAGAGGAGTTGTTTGAGGACCTGTCGATCTGTCTCAGACCCAGAGTTTTCCTGGACAACTGCCTTGAACGGTCTCCCTGACATGTGGTGGTGATTCTATTACACACTCTTTCTTCGCCTTTCTCAGCACCTGGCTGTGGGATGTCTCTCAGGTGTTGATAGAGGGAACACCAGATGATTTACTCACTCCATTGGGGGAGGAGAGTGAGTGGGAATCTTTTTGAAATGGCTCCTGCTTCCAGTGACAGATACAGATAAAGACAAACTCCTCCTCTTCTATCTTGCAGTCAGGTGGCTTCACATGGTGTTCTCTTTCTTTCTGGAGCAGGCCCCACTGCTGATGGCCACACACAGTTCAAAGGTAAACAAAAATGTTGAGTAAATTTTTGAAATCTCAGAGCAAGGCAGAAGGCCCCACAGGGACAACGTGTCTTTCATGGCGACATGGGTTTCGTCAGGAGCATCTCTGCTTCAGCCAACCACTTCTTTCTTGACCATTTCTTGAAAGTTGCCATTTAAACACGCTCAGTGCTCATTTTCCTGCCTGGCTTTCCCACCGAAGATTCCTCCCTGTCTAGGGCAACGTTCTCCCTGTTCTGGCCAACGTTGACATGCCTGTTGAAATCTGCCCAATCTCCCTATCTTTTGCCTTCTTGGCTCTTTTGCCACTTTGCTAGAGATTCTAAACAGAGGCAGTTTGGGCTCCTGAGGCCGGAGGCAGGCCCTGCAGGGACATGGATAGTAAAGGAATGAGACAACAAGCTGTGGTAATCTGAGGATGCTGAGAAGTAGCAGCCAAGAATTTATTAGGGACCTGGAGGAAAGTGGGGTTGCTGACCTTGGGTGCAGGTGGGTCAGAAGCTTCCCTGGCTCCTGTGCAGTCTAAGGAAATCCAGCAAAATTAAGGAGGAGTTCTGAGACAACGCTGCCCATCAGAGGAGGCCCTCATCTCCCACGAAGGAGCCCTTCCAGCACCCCTGAAATACTCCGTCACTGGGAGGGGGCAGCCCGTGGAAGGGTGACCTTGGCAAAGGCTACGATGGATTTCTAAAGCCAACGTTGCAGCCGGTGGCCTGGCCAGGTTGTGCTCCCTGCACTCGGAGGTCTGGGAGGTGCTTTCTCATGACCCGAGTCCAAGTTTTCTCATGATCAAGCTGTGTGGACCCTGCGTGACTCATACAGACAGCAGGTGACACAGCATCCTGGAATGTGCCCTGAGTTTGGCATGGAGGTCTTGGGTCAAGTCCCTGATTGTCTCTTATTCGCTCTGTGACCTTAGTTGAGTCCCCAAATCTCTCAGAGCCTTGGTGTCATGATCTTAAACAGTGTGTATCTCTCAGGGTTGGTGGGGTAAAATGAGCCCCTATGGGAACAAGTACTTTGTACAATGCCCACAGGAATGCTCATGTTGTGACAAAATCAGCACGGTGTCCGTATTCAAGCCCAGTGAGAAGAAGTCGTAACTCTGCTCAAAGGAAAGTCTGTGCAGTGATAGGGATTTGTTCATCTTTGTGCTTACATTTGTAAAACATCACATACTATTCTAGTATTCAAATTCTAAGGCTCTCCATCACTTACTAGATGTCCGTTTTCTAGACTACGGGCTGGGTAGGTATTTATAAAAAAAAAAAAAATTGAAATGCTCAAGGATTAGGGCATATAGAGTCCATTCAGGCAGGTCTAAATTTTCATGAACAGTGGTTATTCAGCAGTAATAATTCACTGGGGAAGAGACTTCTTGGTGAGCCAGAGGAGGGGCTCGCTGCTACCCTGCGTTCCTCGTCTACCTTCTAAACTGAGAAAGACAGTGGTGATGGAGAGGGCCAAGCTATTTTAGTTTAAGGAAGCCCTCAGGTTTATTCTAGAGCGATACTGAGATTTCAAAGGCTGAGCAGCCACCTCTTAGAGATGATGGGGTGAGACTACAGGCATAAGCCGTGGCTCACCCAAATTGTAGGGCACATGCACTCGTTTTGTGACGGACTCTAGAAGAGGGGGAGAGTGAAGCTGGAAGGCCATAATTAAAAAGACATGGTAAATTTATTTCTAAATAGTTGAAGGATTCAGAGCTGTGTAGATTTGATTATGAAAAACCGGAGTCAAAGCAGACAATTTTAAGTTTGAGTGTCAGTACAGTTCTGGGCTGTGAGTAAATTAAGTCACATTGCAATGGGAGGGACTGGGAAGTCAAGGGTGGAGGCTGAAGTGCACCAAATGATTCACACTCTTAACAACTTATTGGGCTATGAGGAAAGAGGTCACCCCACCCATGGACACCCCCAGACAAAAGACTCTTCAACCAGGCTACTTGTCTCCTTGCTGATGTCAGTAAAGTATTTTATTTCATTTTGCTCCCACCCAAAGATGAAAAGCAGTGATTTTTCTCTTTCATAGACAGCTGTGAGTTATGACTTTGCCCATCCTCTCTGCTTCTGACTGCAGTACCTCTTCCTGTCCATATGGAAGGATCCAGTCCAAAGGCAGGATCAGAGCAGGACGGAATGGATGGGCCCTTCAAGCAGGTCTCACTAGACCAAGGCTTTGGAAGTGTGAGCCATAGACCACCTGCATCAGTTACCTGACTAGGTCATTTAAAAAAAAAAAAAAAATATATATATATATATATATATATCATCAGCCCAACCCAGTGCTACTTGGTAAGAAAGTTTGAAAGCAGAACCGAGTCTGCATTCTCTCTTCTTGGCTTCCCAGTCTCCCCTCTAGTAATTCTTTTGCACATGAAAGTTTGAGAACTAACTAGATGATCTAACTTCTCAGGTCAAAAAAAAATGTGACTTTGGGATCCTGGTGTGAGAAAACTTATCTAATTTCCCTGTTATTTAAAGTTTTTAAGTTTTACGCTTTTTATCCCCCTAGGTAGTCTCTCTGGCCCTGCTCTGTTATTAGAGGTCTACTTTTTTAAGTGTGAACAAACTATTCATAAAATAATGTGTATGCTACCTACAAGATTCCTTTTTTTTTTTTTTT
>NW_004567115.1:38848750-38851559 GCF_000260355.1 Condylura cristata | reverse complement strand
ATCTGCTCCCCACTGTGTCTCTGGTAAAGCCTCTCGCTGCCCCTGAGCCTCTGGCCTGTATCCCAGTTCTGTATGAACAAATAAATAAATCTTTAAAAAAAAAAAAAAAAGAAAAAGAAAAGTATATGTGAAAACAAGCTCTTAAGGGTGTATTAAGTAATGATATGAAATATTTTTTTAAAAACAGGTGGTTTCATTATATCCATCATGGCAAGCTTTTGATTAGGCAAAGTGAAGAGTCTTATTTTGCAGATCAAAATAAAACTAAAAGAAGTGGAGTGAAAATGTGGATTTGCCATGAATTTAATAAAGCTTTAGTTTCATAGACTCTCACTATCACTGACACCTTTTTTCAAGGTCCTTCCAGTTACCCAGAAGTGGGTTCATACCATGTTTTCGTAAAATTTCAGAGGTAAAAATATATCTTTCCTACAATTAAATATAGTGTACCTTTACAATGCAACCCTCCTGTATCAGGTATCACTAGAGTGGTTACGGACTTTTAAGGGATCTAGTTAAGGGTAAATTGAGTTATGAATGCATTGAGTGTTGATGAACTTCATGCATTAATATAGTTTTAAATAAATCAACGTCTATTTATTCCTGGGCATCCAAATGTAGAGATGACTTCAAAGAATGCTCACATGGCCTGCTGGCTGACTCACCATCTGATATTCATCTGGATGCTTTAAAAAAAACAACTCTGGGCCCTCCCTGGTGGCGCATCGGCTTAAAGCACAGCACTAAGAAGCTGAAACCACTTCCACATGAGTTCGATTCCCGCCTGCCCCGGAGGAGACCACATGGCAAGGCAGACCTCTCCTGACCCGCCCACTGCTCCCCTCAGCAGTGTACTTCGTCGATCTTCCTGTTCTGCTCCCCACTCTGTCTCTGGTGAAGTCTTTCGCCACCCCTGAGTCTCTGGCCTGTACCCCAGTTCTGTATGCACAAATAAATAAATATTTAAAAAAAAAAAAAACAACTCTGGCTGCATTTTGGCATGACTGGAATGGGGGAAAGTGTTAAGTAGAGTAACATGGTCACATGCTGTGTCACAGAATATTTCTGGAAGAACTTATAAGAAAATGGTAACTATGGTTGTGTCTGGGATGAAAGATTATAGATTTGGATGTGACACTGGGAACACAGGCATCTGACATGGGGAAAGAATGTACTGGTTAGCTTTTTGTATGCATGCTCATAATTATCTACACATATGTATCTGTTATATGTTTACATAAATACTTAGTATATAGACACATAATAGTATGTATTACATATTAATGTATTGGATTCACACCCATGTCATATATATGTTTATGCCTCTAATGCAGCATGTATTTTTAAGAATCTCAGCAGAGCGACCATGCCATGCAGATTTCCCAAGTTCCATGTCTTTCTCTCCTTTGCTGGGATTATGTGACCCCCCCCAGCTACATGTCAGTAGGTCCAATCTATTGGACAAAGGTTGTTAGCTGGGTGACTACAAATCCTTAGGAAATCCATAGATGGACTTCAAAAAGTTTGTGCATTCCCTGAAATTATAAACAGCTTTTGTGCCTAGGTGACTTTTTTTTTTTTTAAAGATTTATTTATTTGTGCATACAGAACTGGGGTACAGGCCAGAGGCTCAAAGGTGGTGAGAAGCTTCACCAGAGACAGAGTGGGGAGCAGAACAGGAAGATCGACGAAGTACACTCCTGAGGGGAGCAGTGGGCGTGTCAGGAGAGGTCTGCTGCGCCATGTGGTCAACCCTGGGGCAGGCGGGAATCAAACTCATGTGGAAGTGGCTTCAGCTTCTTAGTGTTGTGCTTTAACCCGCTGCACCATCAGGGAGGGCCGCTACCTACAAGATTCTATGTTTTACACTTAGAAAAGCATACGATGTGTCCCTACAGGTGAGATTTGAAGAAGAGCAAATCCTATGAAGGATTTTGTGGCAAAGCAGAGGACAATGGTGCAGGCGGTCTCCCCTTTGAGTGGGCGGTAGTTAGCCTTGGCAGTTGAGGAATATATTGACTACCAGCCCCAGCAAAAACACTGTATTCCTAAACAAAGTTCACTAAGACTTTGGGGGAAGAGGATGCCACTGCAAACTGGAATGTCATAGAAAAAGGCATTGCGTGGCTTCTTAGCCACACAATATCTTTCTTTAGACATTCTGTCTGAGGAAAGGCAAACAGGCAGGAAATTGTAAGGTACAATGGTAGCGTGAGAAGTTCAATTTGGAGTGAATGGAAAGGGAGCTAATTGGAAAGGTGGATGCTGTATCTGCTATTTCTTTCCATCTGCCAACCTACTTCAAAGTCTACAAATTTCAAATGACAACAATCCTTTATTGTGCTTGTGATCTACAGTTTGACTTTTCCCACTCATGTCAGCTTAATTGGGGCAGGGGTATTCACTTTCAAGATGGTTCCCTCACATGGCTGAAGGGTTGGACGTGGCTATCTGATCTTTCTGTAGGTTTCTCACAGCTTGAGCTATAACAGCTGCTGAGGGGCAAGAGGAAGCATCCAAGAGAGTAGAAAGAGTGGAAGATATATCATTTATGATTGGCTTCAGGAGGTTGAGAACACTTCTGCTGTAGTCCCAAGCCCACCCCAATCCAAAGAGAGGACACCAAGACTCCACCTTTCAATGAAGAAGTGTCAATGCCATGTTGTAAGAGGAGAGTATGGGAAGTTAGATATTCTTATAACCCACTTTGAAAAATATATGTGAAAACAGGGCCCTCCCTGATGGCGCAGCGGGTTAAAGCACAGCACTGAGAAGCTAAAGCCACTTCTGCATGAGTTCGATTCCCGCC
>NW_004567115.1:38843937-38848225 GCF_000260355.1 Condylura cristata | reverse complement strand
GGGTCAGGAGAGGTCTGCCGCGCCATGTGGTCACCTCCGGGGCAGGCGGGGATTGAACTCATGCGGAAGTGGCTTTAGCTTCTCAGTGCTATGCTTTAACCCGCTGCGCCACCAGGGAGGGCCCTGTGCCTAGGTGACTTTTATAGAGAGACAATCCATATAGCCTTCAACATATTCTACAGGAGGTTTTTCCCTCTGGTAAAAACCTCCCAGTAGGCCATGAACCATTGCTCTGGTTCAGAGCCATCTTAGACAGTGGGAAGGGGCTTGAAAGTTTAACTTCAGATTTCAGAACTCAACAGTAAATCACCCTTGATGCTACTCTCATCCGGCTCTGGCCCTGTGACAGCTCTTGCAACAGCTCAGTTGCAAGATCAGGTCTTGAGACATATTTCACATCTGGGTGCCAGCAAAGTCAGATCCGAAGGAGTACAAGTTGTTTGATCCAGATAGTTTCTGTTATTGAAGCACAAAATCAGGCAAAGTTAATCCGTGCTGTTGGAGGTGGTGAGGGTCAGGAACATGACGGGAGGATGCAGGGTCTAGGAGGCGCTGTGCTATTTTGTTTCTTTATCTGATTACACAGAAAAGTTCATCAAGCTATTCCTTTAGACATGTATAATTTTCTAGTATGCTATACTCTTAATTTTTATCTACTTACGCATACAAGAGCTGGGGTACAGGCCAGAGGAGCAGGGGTGGTGAGAGGATTTCACCAGAGACAGAGTGGGGAGCAGAACAGGCAGATCTACTGAAATCCACCGCTGAGGGTAGCAGCAGACAAGACAGGAGAGGTCTGCGGTGCCATGTGGGCCAGCTCCCTGCTGCATATCGAATTGTGCAGTTGCTGCAGATTGCTTCACAGTGCTGAGACTTAATCCCTTGCACCACCAGGGAGGGTGCTCTAATTTTTTTGATAAATGGTCCAAAAGTGCATTGAGCATAGGTGAAGAGTTCTTCCAGCCTGAGCCCTGATGATCTGAACTTTACAATGTGTTTAATTGTCTATCACTGATGTTGCCTATGTTGGGGGTTGTAGTTTTCTTGATGTTGCCTATGTTGGGGGTTGTAGTTTTCTTTATTCGGAACCTAAGATTAACAAATACCAACCTCTCCCAGTTACTATGGGAGTTTGAGATAATATAAGTAAAATGCCTGATACTATCAGTTTCTTAAACCCAGTCTCCTCTTTTTTGCCCAAGCCCAGTTGAAGTATAGAAAACGAACGTTTGACATTCCTGGTTCCCCTGCCGCTAAGAAAGGCCACAAGATACAGTTCTAGATTAAGGAATCCGCTGAAGGTGCTGGGAACCCTGTTGCCCTCTTACTGAAAACCAAGGTGGCTGGTGTCTCTGTTGCCTGCTTCCCGTCTTGAGTTTGTACATAGTTGCTGGAACAGCAGTAGCCATCTTGCGACTGTGAGGTGGAAAGTGCGTGGACGGAAGAGAATCACAGAGCTGTTCCTGACCTGCTGTCTCCACCCTGCTTGCTGTTTACGCTGACTGTTTAAGCTGGTGCGAGTTACTTGTCTGATCAGATGCTGCTGGACCCGTTTCCAACTGAAATACCCTGAGGACGTTCCTCCCGTTAGTGACCATAATTTCCGCTAGCTTTTCCATGACCATCTCCTTGTTGCACACCCACTGAGGGGTGTGCCAACCAATACGTTTGCCCGTCGCCCGAACGTAGGAGACTTGGAGCCGTGAGAAAATGAAGCAGGAACCTGGAGTCTGAAATCCGAAGTCTGTTTATTAGGACCGCCCATGGGTATATATAGGGTCTGTAGGTGCAGGGAAAAACAGGAAATGTGCCAGATTCAGAGGGTGGGGTGCATGTGTGTACCGGGCCTGGGGCTTCTTATAGCTTCTGTCTGATACAAAGTAGTGGGCTGCAGCTATTTGCAGGACAGAGTGCACTGTGCTCTGCTGACTTGTTTGTTGGCCTTACTGGGGAGTGTGCTCACCCATGCACATTAGCCAGGGCAGACAGGTGCACTTGAGGTCCTGCAGAGTTAGCCACAACCTCCCACAGCTATCTCCTACTGACATCATACTGACGTCACACTGACCAGGGATAGCCAAACATGACAATAGCCATTGTTGCTTGCCTCGTCCTAAGTGCCTTTATGAAGTTTTTTAAACCTAAGTTCAGGACTTAGCCTGCTAAATTCTATCCTATCTACTTTTCCTCTTTTCAGAGATTTACAATTTTTCTTAAACATTTATTTATTTATGCATACAGAGCTGGAGTACAGACCAGAGGTGCAGGGGCAGTGAGAGTCAGAGTGGGAAGCAGAACAGGCAGATCGACGAAGTACACTGTTGAAGGGAGCAGCAGGTGAGACAGGAGAGGTCTGCCATGCTACGTGGGTCACCTTCAGGGCCGGTGTTTGATCTTGCACTGAAGCAGCTGTGACTAGTGTGGCATTTTAACCTGTTGTACCACCAGGGAGGGCCTAAAAATTTACAATTCTAATTATTAAGTTCAGGTTGATCACTACCATAGAAATATCACAAATTGTCCCCCATTTGGAAGACTTACAAAGAATCTCCAGTTTCATTGTCTCTCATACCTTCTGCTATCCTCTTCTTCTCATTTACATCAAAGACTCCTTTCTTGCAGAAAGACTTTCTTATTTGAGATGACACTGGAGTCCATAACTCCTTTGGGGAGTACTGGAGGTCTCTGTGGGGGTATAGACTGAAGAGTGTGCGTACTACAGAACCCCTGGGGGTCTGCAGGAGCATCATGCTGTAGTAAATGCAGGCCCCTGTGCAAACCTCTTCTGATTGCACAGACGCTCCCAATGAGACAAACAGTTCTTCCATCTCAGTGTTGAAACAGTAGAAGAGCAGGCAGGAACTGTTGTGCCTGCCTGGGGAGAAGAGAGGGAATGCAAGGACAGCAGAAGTATAAAGAAAGAGGGTCTTTCCTGAAAGTCTCTGAAAGAAAGACTAGAGCTCAGAGTCACTGACACCTAAGAAAGCTGATGATGACAAAGAGGGTTTGCAGGAGGTGACAGGAAAGAAAGGTTACTAACCTCTTATAGTTTCCGCCATAAAGAGAACTTGGAGCAAATAGGAGTGGGGTTATTATTATTAACAACTCATCTCGAAGTTCTTCTAAAGGATCCTTTTTCATATGACACCGGATAGGGACACTGAAAGACAGTGTAACCTCTAGTTAGACACACTAACCACGTAAAGTGTGGTTTCTGCTCCGCACAGTCTAAGGTGATGTAAAATGGGTCAGGTTGGCTTACTGGGAAAAAAGCAACAACATAAGGAAAATGAAGAATCGCTTCTATCTACCTCACTCACGGGCACAAGGTATTTGTCACTTGAGATGACATGCAGACAACATGTTTGGAGAAGGGACAGATGGGGACAATCATGGAAATCCTACGCTTAATCAAAGTAAAACTAGAGACGTCTCACTGGAGAGGGTTTTGAGGAGGAAATAAGATGCAAAGAAGCACTTGGAAAGTGGGCTGTGTCAGGGAGGTTTTCCCGGTACATTCCCCAAATACCAGCTGGGCACACCCTGGGATGGCCTTTGTGAAGAGGTGAAGGAACTGAGTGTGTGTGAGAGGAATGATTTGAAACCTACAATGATAAAATTGCTATCATTTTCAGATACTTAAAAAGAAGAAAATAAATTCTGTAAAATAACCTTCATGCTGCTGAAGCCTGACAGAGAAATAGGCAATCTTAGATGTGACTGTTAAAGGTCAAGGGTGTGTGACATCATCAGAATGGTGGAACTAGGGTGAAGTGGACCAGGCTGATGATAAGGGAGATCTCAAAGCGAAGACAAATGCTAATAGAGTCCAGACTAAGACCATGGTGGTAGAGTGGGAAAGGGGGACACCATGGAGAGATGGATCATCATGAATGGTGATGACCTGAAGCTTACTGTAAGGATTACTGATAGTGTTGACCTTGCCAAGAATAACCTCCTTTGTCTTCCTAGTCCTGCTGCTCACAGCCTAGAGCGCGCGCTCTCTCTCTCTTTATATATATATATATATATATATATTTGATCATAGCTATCAATGTATATTCTATATATCATATGATATATATCATGTCATAAAATATAAATACACATATTTGATCACATATATCAAAATACATATATAAAATATGTATCATGTAAAATTAAATACATATATTTGATCGCATGTATCAAGACATTATATATTATATATCATAAAATATATATTACATGAAATATAAATACATATATATATATATATTTGATCTCATATATCAAAATACATATATAA
>NW_004567115.1:38830419-38843837 GCF_000260355.1 Condylura cristata | reverse complement strand
ACTAGTCCCGGTCTGTAACAGGGAGGTCCCCAGGAAAAGGGGAGGCTCCAGGTTCCCTACCCCACCCAAGGAAGGGTAAAGCTGAGCTGGGAGGAGAAGCTGGAGAAGATTGGGAGAAGACAGGAAGGAAGGAGATCAAGATCTGGAGGAGGTACAGGGAGCAGAGAGACCTGTGAAGAAGCTGTGCTTGCTTCTTGGCCTTGGACTTGTACCAGAGACTTGGGGACAGCGGAGGAGACACTTGAAAGAAACAGAGACACGGGTGAGAGGTCCATAGGGAGGCTGACAATGGCAGCCTTTATCTTGGCTTGGGTTTTGATGTTGTTCTTTTCCTCCCAGACTTGCGTGGCCCTTCCTGCCCCTTTTCCTGTAGCTTGTGGCAGGCTTTTGGGCCAGCATACCTGCTCTGGGCCAGTCCTGTGTGGCTGGGCATTTAATCATGAGGGGATGGGTGACTTTGAGTGTTTCCAGTGGAAACTATTTTATTTGTTCTTTCCCGTCTCTTCTCTTTATTGAAAACTAATTGCAGTAACATTCTTCTCTACTGAAGGTCTTATACACTAGAGTATGTTTTGTCTTGATGCAGTGGATGACAGAACTGATTTAGAGCAGGCAGGTTTGGGGCTCCCAGGGTATCACTCTGTAACAATCTTTTCTCCCTTTAGCCATCCTGGGTACAGCAGGCCGCTCGCTCCTTTGGAAACCCCCGCCCCTATTTCCTACCGTCCATGCTTGACATGATTGTGCCTTCTTTGTCTTTCAGGGGCTCCTTCCCTATACAGCACTCCTCAACTGTGGGCACCGCTGGCGTCAACACTACCTCCCTCTTTAGTCCACATTCTGGCTTCTCTTTATTTTTCAAATAAATATACTCATTATAATAATCCTCAAATTTACATTTCTAGCCTCAAATCTCTGCCAAGACTTCTAAAGCATACAAGCTGATGATCATCATTTCAAACTCAAAATATTCAAAACATAACTCATCATTTATTCCCCCAAAATAACTCACTTCCTAATTTCTGGTCATGTTATCAGACTTCTAAATTTATATCTATGAGCTTTCTTTTTTCTTTTTCCTTTACATCACTCACCAAGTCTTATGGACTCATTTTTTGCCATCTTTGCAAATACATTATCCCAAGAATTCCAAATCCTCTCATTATAAATCTCCAAGAAATAGCTATTTTCTTCTAGATTTGAATATTTGAGGGTTTTTTTTTCCCCCAGTTCAATGGCAGTAGTAGAACCACGTATTAAGTACTATGTGTCAGGAACCTTAGTAAGCACTTTAGCTCATTTAAGTCTTTCAACCATCCGAATGGTTAAATACATTAAACACATTTTAAAAGTGAAAAACAAACGAGCAAGTTTAACTATGCTTCCCAGAGTCAAGCAGCTAACATAGAATAAGACCCTAAACTTCTATCCTGTGTAACTCCAAGGTTTCTCATGCTATGTGCAAGCTTTAAAAATCTCTAGCAGTCTCATATCCTTTATCAGGTCATATCCAGCATCCGCCTAATTGCCAGCCTGCTACTCTCTGAAGTGGTACCCTTCTTAACCTTTTCCAATGTCCTATGTAAAGGGAGGGGCAAAGATGTTGAATTATCAGTCTGCCATTTGGTTCTTCTCTAGTCTAAGTTCTCTTATTTGTAAAGTGCCCGTCCACAATCACAGGATGGCAGTGAGAAGTGGTATAGAGAATGCAGAGAGCCTGGCAGGCCCCAGGCATGTAACAGGACATACTAACAGGGCCCACTGTCATGGCTATGTTATTTCTTCTTCTCTGTGCTCATGGTATTTCCCACATATGAAATGCTTGTCCTTCCAATTGCTATAGCCTGACAATTCTAAGATTAAATTCCATCTTTATTTAACCTTCCCTTTACTTTAGTACAGATGGATCTCTTTCATGTACAATTCTGAATGTCCTTTTTAAAAATTTTTTTATTTATTTTAAAGATTTATTTAAACATTCAGAACTGGGGTACAGGTCAGAGGTGCAGGGACAGTGAGAGGATTCACCAGAGACAGAGTGGAGAGCAGAACAGGCAGATCAACAAAGTACACTGCTGAGGGGAGCAGCGGGCAGGTCAGTAGAGGTCAGCAACACCATGTGGGTCAGCTCTGGGGCTGGGCACCGAACTTGCACTGAAGTGGCTGAGGCTAGCTTGCAGTGCTGCGTCCTAACCCATTGTACCACCAGGGAGGGCCCCTGAATGTCCTTTTTATATACACTAGACAAGCAGTATTACATACTATCTTGCCATTATACGGCTTCATGAAAGTGGCCTCACACATTCATTGTTGAACTTGCTTGTTCTCATCTCAAAGCTCCTGGCAAGTGTACAAAAGAGATTTGATAACTGACTGATAAATTTGAATGTTAGAAGTGGGCAAGGAAAAAGAGCAACTTGGATATTACCTTGTTTGATTTGATTTAGCAGTTGATGGTCTGAGTTTAGTTTAGCCTCCAAGGGGCATGTACCAGGAAGGGAGGTTCAGATGTGACTTACTCTGAGCCCTTTTCATTGCTTTCAGGTCATTCAATAAACATAATCTGGTTTATTTCTAAGTAACGTGGTTATCTAATTTCCTTCATTATTGGCTAGGTAAGCAATGCCTCTGGGTTTCCATGACCTCATTCATGAGTCTCCGACTTCATGGAAGGCTTCTCTTATTCTTGCATCAGCCACAACGTCACTTCTTTAATGTAACCTATGGCTTTTCTGTTTAAATGTGCTTCCTGTTTTTTTTTTCTGTGTGTTATTTACAAACATAAATGCTTTGGGTCTTCCTCTATTATGTTAGCTCACTGTATCTTCCTACCCATTGTGTCTTTTTATCTTGGGTAATTTCTTTCACTCCTGTTCCCTGAAACAGGGAAACTGAAAATGGCTCTCAAATCGTTTCCTCTTGGGTCTATCTCTTCTTTAAGGGGAAGAGTTTAAAGTAAGAGCTCACTAAAACAGAGATCCATTGTTTCTCGAACCACAGTTGACACCCAGCTGTTTTCCTGAGTTCCTTCCCTTCCTGGTTCAAGACTCTTGGAGGAGAATCTAAATATAAACCAAATCAAGCAAGATAATATCCAACTTGTTCTTTTCTTCTTGCCACTTCTAATGTTGAAATTTCCCCATCAGTTAACATAATCTCTTTGACACACTTGAGAGACACCATACATTTTGCTGTCTTCATGAAATGTCAAAAGAGGGAGTGAGACCTTTCCCCAGTGGCGCAACAGGTTAGTACGCAGCACAGCAAGTGAGCCGCAGCTGCTTCAGTGTGAGTTCCATCCAGGCCCGGAGGTGACTCACATGCGCAGCAGACCTCTCCTGTCTCACCCGCTGCTCCCCTCAACAATGTACTTTTTTGATCTGCCTGTTCTGCTCCCCACTCTGTCTCTGGTGAATCTTCTCACCACCCCTGCTCCTCTGTATGCATGAATAAATAAATCTTTAAAAAAAAAAATAAGGAGCGCTCTTGACAGGTTTATGAACTGGCCACCATAGATCAGCAACAAGGGTAAATTGTGCCCACTCCCCACACTCCCCCTTTTTCTTGGAAATACTGTCTTGGAGCCTAGTGTTCCTGCTTGTCAGCTAGGTGAAGGGTCATGCAGGGGGGCTCTCACCAAGGCCAAAGTCCTGGTAGGAGGAAGCATATATTAGAATAGAGATAATATGTTTTGACTAACAGGAATAATGGAGCCCCCTGGGCAGCAGCCCTGGTCACGCCACCCCAGCTCACACCCCTGGTAACTGCTCCCCATGCACGTGCTCTCCCTACATACTCACCCACCTTCGTACCTGATTCCAATAAATATGAGACACTTTTGGGTGGGGCTGCACATTACTTTCCTGTGTGGCCCCTCCAGGCTTCTCGTTCCTCCACAAAGACTGAGTCATCTTTCCCTCATGCCAATTCTGTGGCCCCACTGTGACAGTAAACTGTGAGGAGCGTATATATTCAAGCCTTTGAGCCCCCTTCTTACTCTGAAGACAGATGTGAAATTATACACTTAGCAAAAAGTTAGAACACCTCATCCGTGTTGCACGTCACCTGTACAGCACCACCTCTGACCATGCCACGTAGGCCAGCTACCCTAAGACCCTGTGGGCTCTAGACTGTGCAGCTTAGGAGATGAGAGGAATGCTCTCGCCAAGTCTACTCTTTGCTGTATCAAACAGTCTCAGAACTCTAATGATTCACTCTCCAGTTTAATAAGGTATTAGTGCCTCTCCTGCGGTTCTGCCCACTTCAATCCAATGAGCTTCCAGCTCATCCTGGTATCATTCAGCTAGCAAATGGGGGCAGAAAGTAGAGAGCGTTCTTAGTCCCTAAGTAACAGTATTACTTCCACTATGATCATTTGGTGAGAATTAATGATATGACTTCACCTACAAGCAACCACAACTGATTTATGTTCCAAGTAGAACAAAATAGACTTGGTGAGTCAGTCTCTGTAAAGGAAAATATAATATTGGGTTGGATTTTAAAAATCCAGGTGAGTTTAATTTTTCTACCAACCAATATACATTAAAATGGAATGATTTAACTTTTCATTTCAAACATGTTGTGGGTTGTAAAGACTCAAAGACAATATGGGTTTCATATGCTTTTGGTAAAAGTATTTGAGTAAATGAGGATTAAAAAGTTTATTTGTTGAGTGTGTGTGCTATTAAATTAATCAAGTTTCAATCATGATATGTTGGGAACTAATTTTTTTTTTAAGATTTATTTACTTATGCATATAGAACTGGGGTACAGGCAAGAGGTGCAGGGGCAGTGGGAGGATTCACCAGAGACAGAGTGGGGAGCAGAACAGGCTGACTGATAAAGTACACTGCTGAGGGGAGCAGCAGGCAGGTCAGGAGAGGTCTGCCGCACCATGTGGGTCACCTCCAGGGCGGGCAGGGTTCGAACTCATGCTGAAGTGGCTTTAGCTTCTTAGTGCTATGCTTTAACGTGCTGCGCCACAGGGAGGGTCCTGGGAACTAATTCTTATTCCCCAAGAAACAAAGGAAACCAGTCAAAGAAGCAGAAATGAGCATTCCAATAATCGCAATCCAGTGAGTTCAAGTTCCTTAATGCATGAGGGGACATTTTATTGTAAGGGCTCTTTCCATTGCTTTAAGTCTCCAAACCACTTTCAGGTTGAAGGAAATGATCGGGGTTTTTTTTCATGTAAGTAGTTTAATGTACAGAGTTGAGGGTATTTTTCCATAATATCAATGGTAGATTTTAAAGTTAAAAAAAAACAACAGTATGCTACACTATGTGACAGAAGTGGTCATTCTCACACAACAGTGTGGAGGGTATGAGCTGGATATAAAGACATAAACTCTTGATGGTGGAGATTTTCAGAATCTGCTCCTGCAAGACTATCAGACCTTGAGTAAATGAGGTTTCAAAAGTTTATTTGTTAAGTGTGTGTTCTATTAAATGAATAAATCAGAATCTGTTTCTTAAAGACTCACTAACAGAAGCGTAAATCACTGTGTTTCCCTGTAGAGACAGAGAAGAGATCTCTAGGCCAAGGGTCACACATCAGTTGTGGGTGGTCTTCAGCAAAGACTCAGAGATCTCATGGGTGGCTCTCTCCCTGTGTCTGCATACAGCAGTGGGGGTCTCTCTGTATCATGATCTAGAAAATCCGGCTCTACTCATGAGGTCCACTTTTCACCCCGATCCCAGCCATGATTAGACAAGACTGAACAAAAACTAGCATCAATTATCTGGGGGTGGAATGAAGATGAAGCAATGAGGCCACTGGGGACATTGCAAAGCCCTGAAATTATATTCAGTTTTGCTATGTAGTAAGAGGAGCCCAAAATTAGCAACCGTTTTGTGGTGAAGAGGTGCTGAACTCCTATAGCTACTAACCTCTGCCTGATATTTTCAGATCTGTTCTGTGAGTTTAAGGGCCTATTATCAGCAGTGGGAGGGCCAAGACAATTATTCAAAAGTTATTCCACGACTATTTATTTTATTTCATAATAGTTTATTTTTACATATTTTTGTGCATTTTTCCATCTCAGTTGCAACCCCCTGGGCTTCCCATCACCACATCACCCGTGTGCCATCACCATAGTCCAGTGCATTTCCCTCCCCCCACCATTTTTGATCCCATTCCCCACTCTACCCCTACAAAATGTCTCTGGTATATAGCTGTTCATCATTATCATTATTTTCTCGCCTGTTCCGTTATATTTGCAGGACTATTTTTAAAGGCATAAAATCCTGACACAAGAAAAGCTAAGTGCTTCATCTTTTGAACACTGATATAAAACACCATTGGAATAGCAGGGTGAGCAGGATTAACAGAGTAACTGCAGTCAGATGTTTCTGGGAGTCAGAATGCTGAAACTAAAACAGGAGGAAGAGCAGCATGGAGGCTGCCTGGGAACCGCAAGTCTCTGTGGGCCTTTGAATTCTCATCCTTCCCTCATCCTCTCCCCAGTCATCATCAGATCTGGTCTGAGAGTAGAGGGGTACAAGTTTACAGCAGGGAGCAAGCCCATCTCAGGGCAATACTGCTTCATAATTAGCTTCTCCCCTGCCATTTAGGTTTTTTACCAAATATGAAAATGCAGAAAGCATCAAAAAAAAAAAAAGATACAGTTTCTTAGAATCTCACTATCTGTTGCTCACTGCTCTAGAGTGAAGGGCTGCTCATAGCTTTACTAAGTTCTGTCCTCAGAATCTAAGAGAGTAGCTGCAAATGGTATTGTGCATGTTCAATACACCTTTCACATATGAGTCAATCCACTTTTTGAAAGACACAATAAATATCCAAAGATTACATCTTACTACCTAATTCTATGCTACTCATATTCTGAAGTATACACTTTATTGGTCAATTTGTACATGCATTTTTTTCTAGACACTTTTTTTATTGTGGTAACACAAAGTGTATCATGTAACCATGGTTAAGTGTACAATTCAATAGCGTTAAGTACACTCACCATGTTTTGCAACTGTCCACTATCCATCTCTAGAACTCAACTCAAGTCTGTATCCACTGAACAGTAACTAACACCTCCTCCCTTCTACAGCCCCTGGTGACTTCTATTTTCTTTATGAATTTACCTGTTCTAGATGCCTATATAAATGGAATCATTCGATATCTGTGTTTTTGCATCTGGTTAACTTCACTCAGCATAATACTTTCAAAGTTCACCCTTGTTTGTAGATGCATTGGTATTATACTCCCTTATAAGATCTGACACTAGCCCACTGTGTAGATATATACATATATGTAAATATTGAAGAACACATTTTGTTTATCCATTCATCTGTTGACGGACTTGGTTTTTTCCCAGCATTTACAGTTTTGCATCTTCTTTTTGCACTTCATAATATCTTTTGAGCTTCCTCCATTTTATTATATACTTATTATCATATGTAGTATGCGATATATTAAAATACTATATAATAAATAACATAAACAGGGCAAATAGACTTACTATAGTTAGTATGTATTTCTCCATTTAATTACTTTATTTCTTGAGGAAATATTTCTTCTGATTGAGTGATAATCATCTCCTTCTATGTAGCCAACAGATTTTATAATCATTACCCAGTACCTAACATTCAATTGGTTTCAGGCTTTTACGAAAACTGAGCATGCAACTGATAACAGTTTTCTAAAAATAGATTCCTAGAAGGTAAACTGCTGTGACGATTACATAATCTAAACATCTCTTGATATTTCTTAAAATTTACTCATTAGGCCCTCCCTGGTGGTGCAGTGGGTTAAAGCACTGCACTAAGAAGCTGAAACCACTTCCGCATGAGTTCAATCCCTGCCTGCCCTGGAGGTGACCACATGGCGTGGCAGACCTCTCCTAACCTGCCCGCTGCTCCCCTCAGCAGTGTACGTCGTCGATCTGCCTGTTCGTCGATCTGCCTGTTCTGCTCCCCACTCTGTCTCTGGTGAAGTCTTTCACCACCCCTGAGTCTCTGGCCTGTACTCCAGTTCTGTATGCACAAATAAATCTTAAAAAAAAAAATTTACTCATCAAATGGCTTTCCTCTAGGATGCTTGCTTGCTTATGTATGATATTCCCATTACCTTAGTCATACCTCACATCTATTAACATATAAAAATAAGTCTAATAGAAGAAAACAGCACTTTACTTTTCCATAATGTTACAAATTATTCTTGAATGCATAGAAACATTCTTTAAAAATGTTGTTCTTAATATCAGAATTAATTTCCTTTTATAATCCAGTTCATAATTATGGATAATGAACTTCTGCTTATTTTTTAAAAATGGTTTTCCAGAAAAGAACATGGGTCTCCCAGTTGTGCTACAGAAAACTTATCGTATTCTAACACTGAATGTTATCATTGGACAAGTCCCTGCTAATTTGATGGATGACACACGGTATCTTTTGACGTAATTTACAATTGATGGACTACTGAAACATTCTTTAGTAGTTCTGAGTTTCTTCCCAGCAGTGCTCAAGAGGGCAGCAGGACAGAACCAGTGGCAATGGGCAGGGAGAAGTCAAAGGCAATGAAGCAGGTAGATGGAGGCAGGTGGGCAGCCAGCTGCATGTTGACTACGTGGCCTGATAAGTGTGGTGCGTTTAGCACTCTCTGTCCTCTACCACTGCAAGCTGGATCCCTCTCTCTACCTCTTAGACTTGCAAAGTAGCTGCAGCTCATATCTGGCTTATTGTTAATAGATAGTATTTGCTTTTTGCAGGTGATAAATTAAGATTCACAGATATATTGATGAACTTTTCAAAGAAACTCAAGAGATAAGTAGCCAATCTGAGACTTAAGTCTCTCTAGCCCTGACTTTTCCATTCCATCTACCTTTTTCAAAACTTCCCATAGTTGAAGAGCACTGGTGATTTGCAGCAGGTATGTGGAATATTCATCTCTCTGCTTTTTGGGGGTGCATCATCTCTATAGCCTCCCCAAGAAAAATGGCATGTGTTCGAATTTCCTGTTTTTCATCTTTTGACTTTTACAGCAAACACCTCAGAATCTAACCGTAGCTCTGCTGCTTGCTGTTTGCTAGTCACTTAACTTTTCTGACATTCACTAATAGTAACACCCCAATTCAGTGTTGTTGTGAAGATTAAATGTGGCAGTGCATGTAATTGAATCTAGCCAGGGCTCTGGCTTGCATTAGGTGGCCAATGACATTTTTAAAGGTTATGGTGAGATGACAGCTGGGAAAAGGAACAAATTGGGGACAATCTGGAAAAGAAATCAGTGCATTTATTCTACTCTTAATGATCAGGAAAGGAAGACTAACTTCTTTAACCTTTTACTAAAAAGCTACACAAACACATAAAAGTAAGCAAATTATTGATGTAAAAACTGATCAAAGAATTATCACACTTAATACAATCATCTCTGAGAGTAACAAATGGAACAAGAGCAGCAAGACAGAAGCACCCGTTGCCTTCCTTCCTAATGACTTTCCTCTCAGCCCTTCCCCAACAGTGACACATTTCTTGATGTTTCATACTAATTCCCATTCCCGAGAAGTAAAACTTGGCTCCTCCCTCATGTCATATATACAGCAGAAAACAGCAGAAAGACTGTGGCTGGTTCTCCTAAACATGATCTTAAGTCAAGAAAAAAAGCCTCTACAAGAAAAATGTCTTGTACGTAAAATTGAAGCTTGTTTTGTATTTCTCTAACAAGGACACTGCGCATAATGTTATGAGCCTGTTGCCCACCTGTATGTCTTTTACATAACCACTATAAATATCACCTCACATCTGTGAGAATGGGTTAAGCAAACCAACAAGAAACAAGGCATCTGGTGAGGCTGTGGAGAGAAATACAAGCTAGTCCAAGCCCTATGGAAAACTGTGCAAGATTCCTCAAAAATTTAAGAACAGAAATTCCATATGATCCAACTCGCACTGCTGCAATTTTACCCGAAGAAGACATAAAACACAAGTTGGAAAAGATATCTGTGCCCCGTGCTCACTGCAACATGAGTCACAATAGCCAAGAGCTGGTGACAGCGCAAGTGCCCCCCCAACAGTGGCCCTGTTGGGAATCCTTTTATTTTATTGAGATACTATTGTTTTGTAGCACTGCAGATGATTCAGAGGTGGAAGATTACACCTACATGCCACCAGCCACCCCGCCACCAAAGCAGCCACTGTCCCCTACCAGAATGGAGTCTTTTTTTTTTTTTCCCTTGTTAGCATCATCACAACACTGAATGAAATGATGTATTCAAGGACCTGCTAAATATGCCAGTTCAATAACTCAATTATTTTGTTCATTGTCATTTTATGCTCTGTTCCATTATTCTATGCGACCTTCGGGGATTACTGAGATGCATAGTTTACCCCAACACTAAGTGACACTCAATTGCTTGCTGAAAAACTAGAAGGCAGAGATCAAGAGGCTATTATTTCCTTTAGTTATGATGGCTTCCACTTCCTTCTATGGATCTTGCTATTAAAATTGGCGGTCTTACATTTCATACCCCTTTAGGCCAAAAAAACGCATGCTAGTGTGACCAAAACTATGCTGTAGGAACTTAATTTTTGTACATATCAGTTAGCCTGCAGTCAAACGAGTTTCACTGTGTGTTGTTTCACTTAACATCAGTTCCCAAGAACCTGTTGATGCAAAAGGACTCACTGTATTAAGTATAACCCTGAACTTGTAAGAGAGAACAGGGACCAAGCTGAGATGGGAAATGAGTGCACATTTCTACCTCCATACTGTTTTAAAACAGAAATAAGAAGCGCAACCAGAAAGCTGAAACCTCTGAGAAAAGGCATAATAAAAAGCAGGTGGGTCATATTAATTCAGAAGACCCAAATCTGAAACACATGCAGCCGAGGGTCGCTCTGGAGGCAGGAGAGCTGCTAGAGGGATTCCAAACTCAGATTCAATGGGAGGAAGGGACAGACATCACACCTAAGCAACTCAGGTGGCAACGGCACACCTGAGGGATGGGTTACTCCTTCGCAAAGACAGCAGCAGAGTTTGCACGCTGGCTAAACTGGACTGGCCAGACAGAGTAGATTCTGGGCTGCCCTATCTTCGAAGATCTAAGAATCTGATTAGGTGTCCAGGGAGGGATGTCAAATATAGGCAATGCCTTGGAGATACTATAATTTTGGTTTCAGACCATGCAGAAAAACAAATATTATGGTAAAGGATGTCACAATTTTTTTTTTGGCTTCCTGTGCATACAAAGTTATGTTTACACTGAAATGTAGTCTAGTAAGTGTGCAACGTTATTGTCCGCAAACAAAGCAAACATACATACCTTGGTTAAGTGTGACACAGAGACACTCAAATGCTACAGACCTCGTTACTGCAGCTAGGCACTGCATTTTATTAATAGAACAACCTTTCAGCAGTCTTAATCTTTATACATCTGACTAAAGCAGTGTTGCTGGTTAGCAACCAGATTATTATAAGATTTAATAGGAAAACTATTATTAAGGAAAAAAGTAGGGCAAATACTGAAAGCTCCTAGTACTGAAAGCATTTTGATTCAAGTGTTTTTTTTTTTTTTTAGGGGGGGTTGTTTCTTAACCTGTCACTTTTGGTACAAAAATATTAATAAGCTAGCCTTTCTTTCACAGGTCTAGGGAGCCTGGGCATGTTCAGGGGGAAGCGATAAGCTGAGAGTATGCCCTTTTGGTCAGCTTCTAAGTCATGTAGTCTATAAGACATTTTAGAACAAGGCTGAAGTGAAATAGGACCACACCTATTTTGTTTCAGGGCTGCAGAATGTCACCACCCTTTTGGAAGGAAATTTAACAATATCTATCAAAATCACAGATGCATTTGTCATTTCAACTAGCAATCCTCCTCCTGAATATTTTTCTCCAGTCAACTCCACACATGTGAACAACACAGCCTTGCCACACTGATAGACAGTAAGAGCAGTCAGAAATCATTCAACTGGAAAGTCCATGTTTAGCAGTTTGAGAAACCTCCAAACAGCTTTCCATAGTGGTTGGACCAGTCTGCATTCCCACCACGTGGATGGAGCTGGAAGGGATCATGCTTAGTGAAAAATAGCCAGAAAGAAAAAGGAAAATACCAGATGGTTTTACTCATAGCAGGAGCGTAAGGGATCAGGAGAATTTAAAAAAAAAAAAAAGCAATTGTAATGAAGTAAAAACTAAAAACAACAAACAACTATAAACCAGAGATATTCTGTGGGGAGGTAGAGGGGAACAGAATCAAAACTGGGGCAGGAAGAATGCACGGGACTGTGGTGATGGCACACAGGTGAACTGGTGGTAGGAAATCCACAGGGATTACAAGCTGAGATGGAAAGAAATGTACAAAATGAAGACTGATGTAATATAACATATATATCCATAATATACTGATATAAATAATATATATCCATATATATATATATATAATGAAAATTATTTTTCTTCAAAAAAAGAGACAGAAAAAATCATTCAACTGACTCGCAAGAGTAGGACGACTTAACAAAACACCCACACTAGAGCTGCAGGTAGCTGCCGTCCCCCCACCAAAAGCAGGAGCAAGTGAGAAAGATGAAAGTGATTTCTGTGTTGTTATGGGCAGAGCTCCAGGTCCTGAAGATGAAAAGGAAGGAGTTAAAAAAAAGAATACATACAATAGAAGGGGAAATATATATATATATATTCGAATTATTTGCTTGATTCTGCATAAAGTTGGAGCAAGTCATGAATGTGATTAACTACAGATAGGAGGGTAACTATATATATATATATTTTTTTTTTTCCCTAAATATGATATTTTGAGTGTGAAAGGGGGCACTATTAATACTTATTCCAAAGCAGCAGGTACTGCCTGGCACTGTCCTAAGCAGTTCCTGTGGTGGCCCTGCCTAGAAAGGACAGTGTGGGGGACGTGGAATAGAGGGCTGGTGCACATGGGGGTGAGACGTCCCCTTTGGGAGTCAGGCACATCTGTGACCTGCTGAAAACAAGAAAGACAGTTTAGAAACTATCTGAGGACAAAGGTCCCTGTCATGTGTGCTGCCAGTCTTTAATGGTGGCTAAGCGTTTGCTGATGTATCAAGTACCAAGAGGGAGTGTTTGAAGACCAGATTGGCACACGCGCCAATACAGACCTATCTTTTCAGGCGTGAGGAAATTCCATCTCCACTTATTCCCCCATTCCTGCAGTCTCTCCTTCCGTGTTCACTAATTGCTCCATCTTTTCTGTGCTGGGCTAAGTCAGCTCTGGGGGCTCTCTAGGGTTTAGGAGAGATCCTGCCTTCCTCAGGGAGTTCAGGTCCAGAGGAGCTATGGACAAGGATACAAGGATACAGTGTGGTGAAGTACAGTTACCCGGAAGGAAGCAATGGGCATCCCCGAGATCACCCACTTGAAAAGTGAGTGAAAGATCCAGTTGAGACAGTGAGTGAGTGAGTGAGTCATAAACATAAAATGAA
>NW_004567115.1:38802983-38830249 GCF_000260355.1 Condylura cristata | reverse complement strand
GGAGCAGGAAGCTGGGAGGCCTCCGAGTCCCTGTGGGCGAGTCTTCTCTCTTTCTGGGCTCCCTGGCACTGTCGTGTGGCCTCTGTTCTCGGCTGCTTCTGTGCTGCTCCCAGCGGCCCGAGACGCCGCCATTACAGGCAGGGTCTCTCAGCCCAGGGCACCTACTTACAAGCCCACACCCTGCTCCAGGTGCTCACAGGTGACTGTAAGACCACAGGTGTGGGGCTGAGACACCAACGGTGGGAGGGCGGAAATCCCGACAAATTCCATTTTGCCCTACACCTTCCAAATCAGCTGTTAGGCCTTTGGAGAACCCCCAATGGAATAAGTTCAAATTGCTTTAAGTTAAATAGAGGGTTTGGTAACATAATAGTCCAGAGTTCTAGATTCCAGATCCTCTCTTCGACTGATTTGCTGTGAGACTTTAAGGACAGTAACATAACCCTAACTTTGGAAAATATAAAATACTGGTGTTTGGCAAACTGTCCGCAGTGGTCCTTCTAGAGTCATACTTCTCTCTATCCAATTTGCAGATTTTTATCTCTATATTTTCCTTGATTTCAATTGAAGACATGAATTTTCCCATCTCAGGATTTTCACCCACACTAAGTGCACCTTCTTGGAAAGGCCGTGCTGTCAGTCCTCACCTGGCCAGCTCCTCCTCATCTAGTAAACCTTTACGAAGATCTCCAACAAACCATCCAACTTAATGGCCTTGCTATCTTCTGTTCTTCACAGTTTCAGTCATCATTTCCAGGTGTTATATCTGAAATTGTCAGCTTTGTAAGGAGGGAACAGTGGGGCCATTTCCCTCTAGGGGCCAGGACCAGGGAGGTGGAAGGTTCCCATAAGGTTATGCTGAATGATGGCGTTGAGCGGGAGGCTGAGTGGACAGCCTCTAACGTCCCTGTTCCAGTTTGAGTAACAGCGGTGTTGTGTCCAGGCTAATTTGGTACCATCTCCCCAGATGCCCCCACCTCACCACCCACTTTCAGTGATGGGGGTGTGCTCTGGAGTCATTGCAGGTTTTGGACACAGTTAATCCTGTTTCCAAATCTGGATATTTCAGAGACAGAGTTCCCTCAGGACACTAGCTTTTCTGTCTGGATATGATTTTCGCAAAACTGATAATTATTTATAGCAGTTTATACAACTAACATATAATTCCGCCAGGACTAAAGTAGCAGACTTGACAAGAAGCTTGCCAATTATGGATTCTTTCAAGCCCCTCTGCGAAAATCTATTCTCTTAGCAACCAAACATTGTCTTCCTTGGGGTATCTTCCTCTTCTGCGATTCTTTTTACCATTTCTGCTTTTGAACTGAAGAGGCTAAGTTAGCTTCATGTAGGGGCTAACTTGGAGGTCCAATGGCCCCACTCCAGTCCTGACTCATGTCTGTTCATGTTACCAGTGACATCAGCCCAGGCCAGAAATAAGTGCTGAGGAAAATACAGCTAAGGGGAACATGTACCTTTTAAAAATTGGGTTCTGCAAATTTATCATTATTTTGAAAATGTCTTCCCATTAAAACAAGTGTTCTCCTGCCTTCTGCTGTTGATGAGATCACTGAGGATGCTGTCAACGCATGGAGCATGGAGCGCATGCTGGCTGGAGCTGCAGACAAGAGTCACTGCAAAACTCATTTTGCAGGTGACGAGCTAGAGGCCTGAATGGCAGAGTGGCACAGGGAGGCTGAGAGGGCCGAGAGGAAGACACAGGGCAAAAGTCCTTTAAGAGCTTAATGGGGACACTGGCCTCTCATTCAGAGAAATGGTAGCTGGGGACGGTTTTGGGAATTGAAGTGATGTGACCTGAGTTGAAATTCAGAAGAATGTGTTGGGCTGTCGCACTGAGACTAGGGCAGCAAGGATGGAAATAGGGAGATGGACCAGGTGGTGATCTAGGCAAGAGCTGATGGGCCTGGACCAGGAGGTGACTGGAGGTGGGAAAGGGTGATAAGGTGAATCTAGACAGATTGTGATGGGGGAACCAATCTTCTCTCCAAATGATTGGATATGGTTGGTGAAGGGCAAGGGTCAACAACAATCCAAGATTTGGGCCCTGAGCATGTGAAGAACAGACTTGCCATCAACTGAGACATGGAAAACTGGGACTTGGGGGAATGTCAGAAGCTTACCTTGAAACAAGTTTGCAAAACCAATGTGTTGGCAGGTCTTCTGTGTTCTAGGTCAGAACAGGCACTTCCTAGGCACTGAAGGCCTGCATTTGCAGCCCTGCCCATCTATCCAGGTGACCCCCCACTCCTTTACAACATGGATCCTACACAACATGGATCCTGATGTCTTTCCTCCCTCTTCCCATTTATTTCTGGTATTTAGATCTCTTTGATGTTGTTCTTCTTTCTTGTAATGCATTTCAACTCATTTCTGCCTATCTGAATTCAAGCCATCTGTTTTCATTTATTCATTCAACAAACATTTACTCTGAGTAGACATAGTACCTGTTGAAGAAGGTTCTTTTTCTCTAGCCTCACTCTCACCCTGGCTACCTGATACCCTTCTCTGGCCTCTATTCCTATGCAGGCCTGATTATCATTTCACAGTTGGGGTGAATAGCCTGCTCCCTCATCAAGATGCCAGCTATCTGTTTTAAGCACTTAACACATGTTCAGTGACTCCTGGTGAGACTGACTTCCCAGCTCTGGTTCATTTGTTTAGTCTACAGAACCACATTCTCTGCCTATACCTCTAGATCCAACCTAAGCTCCCGCCCACCCACTCCTAGTCCCCTCCACTCTCAGAAAGGTTACAGGACAGAAGTAGGTGGGAGGGACAAAAGGAGGGATGGGAGGGTCTAAGTAGTGGGTGTTGGACCATGACCTTGCACTAATGGGCCATGGGCCTTGGACTCTTCTGCTCTAACACAGACCTATCCTCCTGAACCCAGTGAATCGTCACTTCTCCTAGAGGGAGGCTGCATGGTGTCATAGCAGCAGCATGAGCTTCAACCTCAAGCTGGCTTGGACTTGAATTCTGGCTCCACACTTGCTACCATCAGGATTAAGCAAGCCACTTAACTTCTATCAAATTCTTCTTACCTCTAAAATGACATAACTTTCAGCTTTTAGAGAGTGAATCTATCAATCATCCATTCACTCATCCAGCCATTCACCCACCCACCCATCCATCAGAGATCTAGATAGAGATATAGACAGCACAGTCCAGACATAAAAAGCCTTCCCAGGAAATGCCATCTTCCCTGAAAGACCCACCAAAACTTTCAGTCTGGACCATACTAATTCTGCAATGGTCAGTACCTTGCCTACATGGTTTGGCAGTTCCAGAGGCCAAATTCCTGATGACTCTTAGAAGTGAGGTTAGCTTGGGTGACCAGCCCAACAGGGGTGGGGAATCAGCATGTCCCCTGGAGAACTACAGATGAGAGAATTCACATGAGTCACAAAGAGCTATGGGCCTGTCTTACCAATTTCACTTGTCCTCTCCTCCTGGGTCTTGACAACTTCTCTCACTTCTAGTTCCATATGAATTGAGCCCAATAATCTTACTAATGAGAATTCCTTCGCCTCTCTCTACTACTCTAAGAGAGTGAATGTAATAAGGCAGATGTTGCATTGTTACTAGAAAGATCAGCTACCAGCTCCTGAGGAGCTAGTCACAAGGCTGGATCCATGAACGCCAAGTCACGTGGAAAGCTCGCTCCTCTGTGGCTGAGAACAGGAGCTGAGAATAAGGAAGGGTTTGTAGACTTGATGTTCTTCAGTGTTCTTGCAAAGACATGGTTCCATTTAATCCTTAAATCTCCCAGAGTGTTTAACCCCAAGATAAGGACATTGCTCAGAGCAATTGCAGAATCAGTCTCTCTGGCCTTGATCCTGCCTCAAATGCCGGGTGTCAGCGCTTCCTCTTCCTGCACAGGACAATCATCTCACTGACTGAATACTACATTTGACTCCCTACCTGAACTTTCAAATGGTGGTTTGTGTTATGCTTTTCAAGTGTCCACTTTCTACCTTTATTTTGAACAGCATGCTTGGGCACAGAAAAAAATACCTGAAAGTTCCATTTCCTTTGCTAGAGTTGTCCAGTACACCATTGCCCAATTCTTGTTAATGCAACTTCTTTCCCTAAACTAGTAGGAGCAGATCAGAACCTCCTATCTCTACCTGTCCTTTCATTTGTGTTTTTTGAATACAAGGGTGAAAAGTCTCCAGTTTTACAGACCTGCCAACAGATAAATATTTAATAGGAAAGAGCACTGGGCTAAAAGTCATTGCACAGTCCTGCCTGGTCAACAGCCTTCACCTCTGTCCTGCAATATTCCCTTTAAACATCCCAAATCTGTGACTCAATCTCAGTCTGCCCTCTGGCACCAATACTGTCTACAGCCTGGTGGATTGAATCCAACTTGGACACACTGATCTGGACTTGGCCTTAGATGCTCTTGCTTTCATCCCCAAAGTGAACCCCCTCTTTGACATGACCACTGGGTTCCTGCTCTATTTCTTAAATTTGAATATCCACTTTGGTCACTCACCAGCCACCTCTGTGCTCACAGAGCTCAGCTTCTGGCTTTCTAGTGCCAGACATTCTCCCAGGGTCTGCAGATCTGTGTCCAAAGATGGACATGGACCTGATCTCCGCCACCACAACACCAAGCACTGCCTGCCTCCAGCTTCACCCACTCCCAGCCTGCCCTCGGGTTCCAACTGTCCCTCAGTAGAATTGGGTAAATTATACCAATTCTCTTGGGCCACACTTCGGAGACCTCACTCTGTTGCCCAGACTCCCTGAAACCAGGGTGGTCATGGTGGCCCTTTGCTGGCTATTTCTTTTACAAGAATAGCAGCATGGGCGCTAGAGAGAAGGGGAGCTTTCAAGACAAAATAAGCATGTCCATTTTAAATGAGGGAAAAACAGCTTTTTATTTAAGTTGACAAGTTGCAATTCAGGGTACAGGCTGAGAAAAGCATTTGCTGTCTTCAAAGTGACCTTTTACTTCCTGAAAGGAAAAATACCTATGGAAAACAGAACCAAGATGCTTGGCTCATGGCGAAATGGGTGACACTGTGAGGCTGCTCAGCTTGGATGCACCATGATTTCAGCAGAAAGCGGCCCATCAGACTCTCTGACCTTGTGCTTTTCGGACTTTCTTTGCTCCCCCATCAATAATGCCCAAAGCCCCATCCATAGGGAGACTGACTTGAACCTGGCCTCCATTCCCTTGCTGGGCCACCTTGCATTAAACTTGCTTTTCTCAGAAGACAATGGTATGGTGGTAGGTCTGTGCACCATCAGGCAGCAGGCCCTCTCCAATAGCATGCCTGATCTCAGCAAGGGTCTGTCCATGTCTTCACAGGCACCCATCCCCCACAGGAGCACCCCACTCCTGCTCTTCATGGTCTGTCCCATCTGGCAGCAGCGAGCAGCCCATGACAGGTGGGACATGGGAAGGATCCCAGGCCTGGTCTTTCTAATTGGAAGAATCGTCCAGGCAGTCATGTGAATTTCCTGCGGCTTCCTCCTCTACCTCCTCAACCTCCTCTGGATGAGTACTGAGGGGGTTGGGGTAAGGGGTAGTGTTTATAGCTCTACTAGATCCTATGCAACTTTAGGCTCTATGGACTCTGTGCATACATAGGTAAGGTACACAATGATAAGATGGAAGGAAGGTCCTGGTAATGTGCAAACTCACACATTGGTAATGGCTAATTTTATGGATCAAGTTGACTGAGCTTAGGGAGTCCCAGAGAGCTAATACACCAGTGCTTGTGTCTCTGAGTGTGTCTCCAGAGGAAATCATCATTGGAATAAGCAGACGAAGTAGAGAATGTCACCCTTTCCAGCTTGGGTGAGGATCTACTCCCTCCACCACCCATATGGCATAAAAAGGGAGAGATGAAGAGCCAGTTTTCTCTCTAACTGAGCTAGACATGCATTCTCTCTTGTCCTCAGACACAAGCACTCCTTGTTCTTGGGTGTCAGGCCTCATATGGGGATCATACCATTGGCCCCTAACTTTAAGGGCTGAGTTTGGACTGACTTATTCCACCACTGTCCTGGATCTCAAGCCTGCAAAACACAGACTGTGGGACTTCTCAGCCTCCATGGTCCTCTAAGCCAATTCCTATTACAAATCTCTCTCTACTGACTGGGAGAAAATTTTTGTGTTCCATACAACTGATAAGGACTGACCACAAAGATATACAAAGAACTCACATGACTCAACAAAGTGAAGTAAACAATCAAAAAATGGACAGAAGAACTTAAAAGACACTTTTCCAAAGAGGAAATACAAATGACTAACAGACATATGAAAAAATGTTCAATATCCCTCACAATCAGGGAAACCACAATGAGATACCACCTTACACCAGTCAGAAAGGCACATATCAAAAAAACTAATAACAACAAGCGTTGGTGAGCATGTGATGAAAAAGGAATTCTCTTACACCACTGGTGGGAATGCAAACTGGTCCAATTACTTTGGAAAGTGATGTGGAGGGTTGTCAAACTACTAAAAAAGGAGCTATCGTATGACCCAGCAATTCCACTCCTAGGGGTCTACCCAAAGGACACAAAACATTAATTTAAAAAGATGCATGTACCCATATGTTTACTACAGCACTATTTATAATAGGTAAGACTTAGAAACTATCCAAATGCCCAAAAATAGATGACTGGATCAAGAAGATGTGGTAAACATACACAATGGAATACTATTTAGCAATCAAAAAGATAAACTAATGGGAAATAGTTTGGCACTAGAAGAGATTATGCTCAGTGAAATGTCAGAAGGAAAAAGAAAAATATCAGATGGTTTCACTTAAAGGAGGAACATAGAGAAACCAAATAAGGGGTCAGGGGAAAAATAACAATAAAAAACACAAAAGAAGAAAAATAAACAGACAACGATAAATCAGAGACATTCTGCAGGGGAGGGGAAGAGAAAGGGATTAAAATGAGGATAGGAAGAGCATAAGGACTATAGTGATGGTGCACAGGTGAATGGGTGGTGGAAATTCTATAGGTAATACACCTGAGAAAAGAAGTAAACATTGTAAAAAAAAAAAAATGAACAATGACATAAAATATATATAAATAAATTATTTTAAAAAATCTCTCTCTCTACACACATACACACATGCATGCGTGATGAGTAAGTATACACCTTTTTCCTCTGGAGAACACACTAGTACACACCCTTGTCTATGCACAAATCTGGTGTGTTTAAAACAAAACAAAATAGCTTGATTGCCACAGGCGGCCAGCCAAGGCCATCCCAAGGGAGCTGTTGCCCAAGAGAAGGGTGCAGTGGCCTGAGACAAGGTTTCAGCTCTGTGGAATGGGTGCTCGTTACCCTGCCCTGAGCCAGGTCTTTCTTGACACTTGTTTTCACAGCTCGCCAGACAGCTGGAATCAAGTGACCCTGAGATACAACTTACTGCTCTCCTTCTCGGAGCAGGCCCGGCTGTGCACCAGCATTGCCCACAGAGAGCCATAACTCGGGTGAAATCTTGCACATCAGACACAGCTTGCAAGCTAGGGTCTGGGCCAGAAGACTAGGTGGTGCCAGGTGGGGACCTGGAGAGAGAAGGGGCACTGTGGCCTTCTGTCCAAGCCCACCCTAGGGCTGTGTGCCTGTAGGAGCTTCGAGGCTTTTTAGCCCATTTAATTGACAGGCCCCCCCCCTCCTCCCGTGGTACATGCACACCCTGTTTCCTGGCTGACAAGGGCAAGTCTCCTTCTAGCTCTTTCATTTAGCAAAGCTCTATTCTTGGCACACTTCGGACAGGGAGAAGAGATTCTTCACAAGACCTCCTAAATGACCTAATCTGGGATTTTCCAAGGTAAATGTTGTGGTTCATTTCATTTCTTATACCTGGATAATTTTGTAGATTTTTGCTTATAGGCCAGAAGAGGACATAATGCCTTCTATCCGTAAAAATGAATTCAGTAGGGCTGCTTATAAATAGGCATTTCGGTTGCTTTGATCAGCTACCATATTTGGTATTTATCTCTGAATCCAAATATCTGAGCTTAGCTTTCCAAAGCCTAGCAACAAAGGCCTGCATGCCCACGGGGAGCACGCGCCCGGCCGGCCGCGGGTAGGGGGCTTCCCTCCTGCCTGTAGGCTCACGTTAGGTCCCCGCGGCTGCCTGGCCCTCGGTGGCAGGCAGTAGAAAGAAGACACCCAGAGTTCACAAGAGTCTTGTCAGGAGTCTGGACATGCGTAGGGGAGGCCCAGGGAGGTGAAAGGGCTCATTCCATGTGCTACAATTCGTGATGGTTGGAAACAGCACAGTCCCCTGACTTCACCTCTGCTCTCGCGGGGACCGTAGCTATGACAGCTCTGCTCAGACATGGCGTGGGCCCCTTCTCTCCTTGCCGTCTCTAGAGACACATTTCCATGCACTGAACATCAGTGCACACTAGAGAGCCTTCTTGAAAACCAGCCAGCCCTAAACAAGACTGTTGCCTTAAGTAAATGAATCTCCAGGGAAATGGGAGCGGGACCACAGTCACAAGTAACGCAGGAGGGGTGCAAGGGGACAGGTTTCATTCTCTGTGTCGCCAGAGGAAGGTCATTCTTGGACTTCAGAGGGAGCAAGTGTGAGCCATCCACTTGGAAGCTAGCACGTTACCCTTCCAGTGATCAAGCTGCAGCTTTCTCACCTACAACTCCTGACTGAATAACAGGAGCAGGACAGCAAGTGTCTCCACACTGCTGAGCCCTGGTCTGTGAAGTGGAACAAGAAGGACATTTGTCTTGGAGGGCCACTGCAGGGTGCGTTGAAACTGTTTAATTTGTAAATAGTGAACTTCTACAAAAATGTCACTATGATTGGATATCAAGAGTATTGAATATAAATATAACTGATGGTTTCTGCTTCCTTTCAGAGATACAATCTAGGAGTAGACACTATATTCCCATGAATATGCCTTAAAGACAATTGCATTCCTGAAGAGCATCACTCAAAAATCACCTTATTCAAGTCTAATTTTCCTGTGCTTAGAATCTCAAAAGATATGAAGGGACAGGATCTCAGTGCACAGATCTCCAATGATAGTGGTGTATTTTTGCTTTAACAATGTTTATAAAAAGTCTCAGCACTGCCCCACTCATTTTGCAATCTTTCTCTGAAATGAGAAAGCACCATGCATAGTAACTTTCTGCCACATTTAAAGTCACTGCTTTAAAAAGTCTGGATGGTACTTAGGCACAGCTTAGAAAAGATGTTAGGTGATGAAAGCAATGCAAATTTTAAAAACAGCATAAGACTCTCCAAAATCAACCACATTAACCTCTGAGTGTGATTCCCGGGGGGCTTCACGCTGCCCAGGGACCATGGGGAGTGTCTGTTCCGACAAGCACAATGGCCAGCAGCCAGTGGGTGAAATGGCTTAAATCTCACCAGGTCATATTTCTGTACGACACCTGAGTATCTTCTTGAGAAAAGTACTTAGACTTTCTACCCATTTCTTTGATTGAGTGGCCTGGTTTTTTTGTTGTTGTTGTGTTAATCAACATAAGAACTTTGAATACTTTAGAAAATAAAAACAAAAACCTCAACTCTGTGAGAATGGCCCATATTAAAAAGAATGGAATCAACAAATGTTGGCGAGAATGTGATGAAAAGGTAACTTTGACACTGTTGGGGGAAATGCCAAGTTGGTGCGGTGTTTCTGGAGAATGGTAGTTTTCTTAAGAAAATAAAAATGCAAATTCCATTATGACCAAAATACCACTTTAGCTGTTTTTCCTAAAAATAGGAAAACTGTAATATAAAAAGGTTTATGTCTACCCATGAATCAATATATAGCAGCACTGTTCACAATTGCCAAGTCATGAAATCGACCTAAACTTCCTTCAACAGATGAACGAAATGCTCCATGGAATAATGTACAGCTGCTAAGGAAGTTTAAATACTGGCTTTTGGGACAAGATAGATAGACTCTGAGGTGATTATGTTAAGTGAAATTAGAAAGTGAAAGCTATGTCTTGGATGGTTTCACTTATCTGTGAAGTATAAATATCAACAACAAATACACAGGCAAAATACAGCAAGAATAAATCTTGGGCTCAGTAAAAGAATTTAACTTTACTAAGGGAACTAGGCCCCCACCCCCACGCCCCCACCCCTGAGAGAAGGATGATGGGTGGGGTGGGAGGCAGAGGAGGATCAGTATGGGTGGTTCAGTTGAGGGGAGGGTGAATGCACATCAGAAGCACAAAAATATAACCCAAAATAAAATTTTAAAAATGTACTCTCGCTTTCAAATACCATTCTAGACAAATCAGACAGATTTGGAGGTATTTGTATTATTACAAATATTGGCCGGTCAGTGGTAATATATTAAGTATTTTACATATACTTATGTAACTTTTGCATTATTCAAATATACATGAGATGTGAATGCATTGTTCTGAGGACAGCAACTTCACAGAGCAAAGAGCATTCAGACAGCCGCCAGGCCCTCCAAAGAGTTGGGAACAACTGACAGGGGAAGAGGGTGCTGATTAACTGGGGAATACTTTTTGAAGGATGAACATTTTGAATACATTGCATAAAAATACTTCTTCACTATATTTGAATAGAAATAAATTTGGAATGTGTTGAATAGAAGACAAGTTCTAATTACTATAATATGCCGATTCTTTAGCATCACTGGAAATTGTACAATTTGAGAATCAATAGTTCTTCTGATTGCTGCGCTTTTGAAAGGCCCTTGGATCCTGCGGGCTTTGAAAAGCGCTGCCATCATCCCTTGGGCTTCATTCCTTGGCTCTGCAGACACCCAAGGGCTGGGAATACAATACCTCCAAAAGGTAAGGAACCCAACCTGAAATCCCCAGGGGTTCTGGAATTTAAAGTTACTTTGTCCGGCCCTCCCTAGTGGTGCAGCTGGTTAAAGCACAGCACTGAGAATCTAAAGCCGCTTCTGCATGAGTTCGATTTTGGCCTGCCCCGGAGGTGACCACATGGCGTGGCAGACCTCTCCTGGCCCGCCCGCTGCTCCCCTCAGCAGTGTACTTCGTCGATCCGCCTGTTCTGTTCCCCAGTCTGTCTCTGGTGGAGCCTCTCACCGCCCCTGAGCCTCTGTCTGGCCTGTACCCCAGTTCTATGTGCACAAATAAATAAATCTTAAAAAAAAAAAATGTTACTTTGTCCAGCACAGGGCATGGATCATGTATTACTTCTCAGTAACTGAAAGTAACCATTAATATCTGCCTTGAAAGAAGCTTCAGGGAAGTTCTAGCTTTGGTTGCCAAAGGATACATCAAATCTTTTTGGTGTTTGTTTGAATAATGGGATAGATATGGTTGCTTAGAGGAGCAAAAAGCATATTTTATATCTTCAATCAGCAATCAGAAATTCTGACTTTAAAAAACTACAAAATTCCTTCTCTGCCTGAATTAGAATATCAGTTCATTAATCAACAAATATTTATTAAGCTCCTGGAATGGAAACTTTGACATCTCAGATTTTCTAATATCCTGTCAATGGAAATATTTCCTCCACCAAATCATCTTAACACATGTTTATTTTTCCATTTCATCTTTGGGCTATTTAAAGGTAATTTTGATCTCTGTTTTTTTAATTTCTCCCCAAAGAGATGGTTTAGTCATCCTAAGTCCCTTTCCATTGGAAGTTCTACAACTTTAGATCAGAAAAGGAAATGTTTCCATGTAACAAAGAAGTATACACATTGGTTAAGAGGCCCTAACCCCTACAGCAAACTCACATGGGGATACATAAACATACACATAGATGAAGTGATTGGTCACCAACTGGTCACCTCTTCATAGACCTGCATTTAAAGATCTCTGACTTTATCTTACAGACAAAGAAATTGAAAGTCATATAATCTGTATGGGCCAAGAGACTGTGAGACTCCTCCCAACTTCTTGGGTCAGTTCTACTGAAGTTTCCATAATGTTCAGTAGCCTCGAGGATGAAAGACATAAACATCTCTCAAAGGAGTTTTAAATGGGTTTTTAGACCTATCTAATTTATTTCTCTTCCTTAGATCACCCCTCTTTATAAAGATGTGAGTTGTAAAATCTAATAGCAACAACTTTCACTGAAAGTGACAAATAGCACATAATTCTATACTCTGGATGATTGGAACAAATCACCAGGACTCAGCTTCACCCCACTAGAAATTTACTGAACAGGGTGCTCAGCAAGTAATGAAGGCTCCTGGCTGTGTGCTGCGTGCATGGCTCTATGCTAGGTTCTCTGGGACAGAAGTAGAAAAGGAGAAGTATTCAAAGAAACTTGAAATTCCATTGCAAAGAGAGAACCCAAATATGCAAAGGTAACAAAATCAATGGATGTAGTAAGTTCTCTCTGGGATGTATAGTTGGGGCAGGTTAACTATACACCCCACGAGAGAACTGCAGGCTAACTGCCCCAGCTATACAAAACCTCCAAATGTTTAATACAAATTTCTGGTAGCTGGGCAACTTTACTCCAGAAGGTGATTTTGGCTTCCAGCCTCTTTCCATCAACTGAATGTTTATCTTCAACATTCAGTTTCCATGATAGTATTCTAAAATGACTAGAACCACATTTGAAGGGACAGATGTACTCTTATATTCTTTGCAGTACTAAATGCAATTGCCAAGTTAGGGCTAAGCAGCCTAACACCCAAAGGGGAAGAAGTGGATGAAAAGAGATGCAGCACAGACACACGATGTGGAATACAGCTCAGCTATAAGTAGAGATTAAATCTTGCCATTTATATCAATGTGGATGGAGTTGGAAGGGATCATGCTAAATAAGTCAGAAGGAAAAAGATGTGTATCAGATGACATCAATCGTCTGTGGCATATGAAGAAACAAAACAAAGGAATAGACTAAACCAAGGCAAACCCTACAAATCTGACTGTAGTACTGAGGTAACCAAAGGGGGAGGGTAGGAATCAAAGTATGGAGGGAGGACACTAGACTAGGGGTACCCTGGGTGGGCATGGTGTCGAAGAGGTGTGAACCTATATTCCTGTCGAAAATTGATGTTACCTCAGTAAACATGATACAATTACATAAATTACCATTTTTTAAAAAGACTTTACAATCAATCTCCTATAGGTGTATAAGACTCATTCTACTATCTCCTAAGGACAGATAGGATGAGGGAGATATCTTAGACTATTTCCATTTTGGTATTCAATTTATTCAATTTCTATTTACTCACTAGTAAGTATAAAAGTAGATTTGAGATACAGATGAATCACCTTTTCTATACAGGCCCCTGAGTCAATAAAGACAGCCCTGTAACTTCAAAAACCAAATCCTCAGCTGAAAAGCATAAAGAGACTTCAGGGGAGGGAGAGAGAGGCAGAGATAGCGAAAGAAATAAAAAGCAGCAAAAGAAAAATTGCTTTCAAAGAACAAACAGTAAGACGAGGAACAGAGTTCTCAATAGACACATGCAAGCCAGTAGTACACAGTAGTGTATCAGGAATCTAGCTTTAAAGTGCCCAAAAAAATGACAACTTAAAAAGATACAGTCAATAAAATATTCTTCAAAAACAAAAGCGAAATATTGGTGTTTTCATATATATAAAAAATAAATCATTGAAATGAATGACTAGAACCATAATGCAAGACTGCTTCAGGGGTGGCTCCTCACTGAATCAGGGATGAGGTGACTCTTCAGCTGGGGATTCTCTTTAGCCATCGCGGAGGTCCTATTGCCAGTGAAACCTCCTGTTTCTCCCCAGGGGTTCTGTACATGAACTTTGCCTTGGTCTCTCCTCAACTGATACTTTACTTTTCTCTGATTTCTTTCTTTGTTAAAGAAAAGTTTTATTATAAAAACATACATTCTGGTAAGCTCAAATTTGTAACCTTGGCCCTCCCTGGTGGCACAATGGGTTAAAGTGCAGCACTGCAAGCTAGCGGTAGTTGCTTCAGTGTGAGTTCAATCCCCGACCACGGAAGTGATCCACATGGTGCAGCAGACCTCTCCTGTCTCGCCCACTACTCCCCTCAGCAGTGTAGTTGGTAGATCTGCCTGTTCTGCTCCCACTCTGCCTCTGGTGAATCCTCTCACCATCCCTGCACCTCTGGCCTGTACCCCAGTTCTGTATGCATGGATACATAAAAAATCTTTTAAAAAAATTGAAACTTCAGTGGTATATATATACTCAATGGAATACTATTCAGCAATGAAGAAAGATGGACTCTTGCCTTCACAACAACTGGGAAGGACTCGGAGGACTTATTCATGCTAAATGAAATAAGCAGGAAAAGTGAAAACTAAGTACCAGGTGGTCTTAACATTGAGTCTTAAAGACGATAGTCTATTAATCCTTCAGGTTCACAAATCCCAGTGTTTCTAAAACACTGGAGGGCTCTCTGCAGACAACATGCCCAGCAACTGGGGGAGCAAGTTCTTCCTTCTGGAATGTACATCTGGGTAGTACAACAGAGCATCCAATACGGTGAGACAATTCATGGCATGCACCACAGTTAATTTTATACATATATGGCAAACATAATAAAAGTGACTGAATTATTGTAACTCTCAAATATCTAGGTCACTTTCTTAATTTCAAAGCACTAATCAAAAGAAAAACATAGCAGAGAATAGCAATCATGAATATTGGGAAAGAAGATTTAGGTGTATCTCCCCTAGCTGTTTTATTTACAGATGAAGAAGCCAAGGTCAAGTGACTACCTATGTCATGACAGATATTAGATATAAATTCAGGGCCTGAACTTCAAGTTCAGTGACCCTTTCACTGAGTCACAATGAAGCATGCTGAAGTAGAAATGACAGATAATCCCATCTTCTATGCCAGCTCTAGAGAAGGGCTGCTTAGCTGGATATGTTGAGAAGGAGATTCAAAGTGCAGCTTTCATAGAAAAATCTTACTAGAGTGCCATTCTGTGTTCTATTAACTTCCTTGACCTACGATGAACACAAAAATGGCAAGCAAGCTATAAATAGAATTTCTAGGGCAAAGTACATTATTATCTTAGAAGAAAAATGACAGACTTGGTTTATTTATAACTGGATTTCTTCTTTTTCTGCAAAAGATAGTCTCCTAAATTATATTTTCTTTCCTCATCTGGAAAGTGTGTTGAACACTTAATCATAGAGGTCCTTTCAGGTATCCCTTGAGGGCATCCAGAAATTTCTATTGATGAGACCTAAAATGGGGGTTGTCTCTTGGGATTTCTCAGAAGCCTGCAGATATTTCCAGAGTCCTGCATGATGACACGCATCCTAATTACAGATAGCAATGAGCAGCCCGGGCTCCAGAGCCAAAGCTTATGGGAATAACACTTTTTAAAAAATGCATGTGGTAAAATACACATAACATCAAAGCTAACATTTTGATCATTTTTAAATTCACTATTCAGAGGCATTTGCAAAGCACATTCACAACATTGCTCAACCATCACTGTTTATCTCCAGAACGATTTCATCAGCCCAGACTAAAAATCTGCACCCATTAACTCCCAACTCCTCCTGTTCTCCAGCCCCCGATAACCTCTACTTGCTGTCTCTATGAACTTGCCTATTTCTAGGAAATGTTCCCACTTAAGTGGAATCATATAATATTTGTTCTTCTGTGTCTGGTTTATTTTACTTAGGATAATGTATCAGGTTCATCCATGTAGTAGTGTGTCCAAATTTCACTTTTTCTGGCTCAATAATATGCCACTATATGTACATCCTGTGTCTTATTTTGTTTGTCTACTAGGAGTAAAGGTGCTATGAACACTGGTGTGGGAATAATTCTTTTTGCACCTAGAATACCTGACACTGTATAATCATGAAATCACTGGAGACCACCTATTACATTTATGTAAGGCAGCAAAGACCCAGAAAGCCCCATGTTCACTGGAGGCAGCAGTCACAAGAGGCACAAATTAGTGAGATCTAAAACGTGGATTTTCCATTTGCTAGAACTATGAATGGTAAAGCAAGTGTGTGGAGCTTTACAATCATTGTTCCATTTATCTGTGGTGGGTGAGTATGATGTTAAAATATGACTTATTTTAATTGCTGTTCAGTCCTTTACAAACCAAATTGTCTACGTATATACTGTTTATAACAACATGTCCTAAGTATAGCAGCACACTATTTTACTAAGGTCACAGATTCTTTGGGTCTGGCATTTAGATGAAATACAGTGGGGATTGCTCTCTGTTTTCCACAATGACTTGGGCCTCAGCTAAGGAGACTCAACTACGCGGGAATAACTTGAACTGCTGAGCGCCAGAACCTTCTAGCGATGACATTACATGTGTCTTTATTCATATATCTGCTGCCTGAGCTCAAGTGCCTCTAAGGCCGGCTCCAGGGACTGTGATTTGTGCTTCTTCCCTGTCATCTCCATTCACGTGGGCGCCTCACAGTGTGATGGATTCAGTATAATCAGGCTTCTGACATCGCAGCCCAAGACTCAAAGATGAAAAGAATCATTTTACTGTACTCTGTTGTCAATGGAGTCACTATCAAGGCAGGGGACACAAGCCCCACCTTTCATGATTAAAGAATTTGCAACCATTATTTAAAATCTCCAACCTAGGGAAGACTATCTCTTCAGAATGGGCCCAGTACAATCATCCTTGTTGACAGGGGCACCTTCTGGAGAACTATCTAAATTCCACCTAATATAATTTTCACCTCCTGGTGACAGTGTGTCTTCACCTTTGAAGGAGGATTTGACTTGGGGGATATCCAGTGATGGGAGATAGACTGATAATTGAACCTCCATCAGACCTATTCGTGGGCCACTGGTCTGTGCTGGGCACAAGGCAGGAGTTCAACTTTGATTTAAAAACAAAGTGTGAGGGCCCTCCCTGGTGGTGCAATAGGTTTAAGCTCTGTGCTCTGAAGCTATCGGCAGCTGCTTCAGCACAAGTTCAATCCCCAGACCAGGAGCTGACCCACATAGCATGGCAGACATCTCCTGTCTCATCTGCTGCTCCCCTCAGCAGTGCACTTAGTCTTTCTGCCTGTTCTGCTCCCCACTGTCTCTGATGGGTCCTCTTACTGCCCCTGCACCTCTGGCCTGTACCCCAGTTTTATAGGCATAAAAAATCTTAAAAAAACAAAATGTGAGCAAAGAAAAAAACCCAAAAACCATGATCAGACTGACTGTCCAGGTGTGCAGTGAGGGTCCATTAAGGTACTTTCCAAAAAGGAACACATTTATATTGGGAGCAATAGCTGTCCCCCACACCACTTCTTTAAAGCCATCTGATGGACAGAGTCTGGTGTGCCTGTTAAAAATGGCATCTCCCACAGTGTTTAAAAATCCTAACTTTGAAGGGGTAGTCAGCTAATGGATAGAACTATGATTCCATGTGCTGTTTTCTTTAGATTTACCCAAACATCGGTGGTGCAACAGAAAACAAGGATGCTTCTGCTCAGCAAATTAGGCTACATCAGTTTTCATCTTTGTTGCATGTTCTACTGGCTTCCTGAACACAGCTTCAGGGCTTCTGTGCTTACGCGGCAGAGGTAGAGCCAGAATTCAGATATCCAGTGAGGGAAGGCTTAACACAGAGAACAGTATTCCTCTGGAGCTGATGTCCTCACCTGTCTATTAGGATTTTTGTCTTGAGGACAGGGGCCTGTTTGGTTGCCAAGGCAACAAGCAGTCCTCTGAGGAATGTTCTCAGGTTTTTCCACAAAGTCACAGACAATCTGTGTCTATAGCTTTTGCTCAAATGTCGCATAAGCCCACAGTAGGATTCTGGCTATGGTCTGGTCAAACAGGTCGATTTCCACCTCACAAACCAAATAGCCAAAAGGCCAGGCAGGAGAAGAGCAAACCTAGGAGGTGGGGCGGCACCTCTCACCCTCCCGGGCTAACAGTGCTGCCATCTCTGTGCTTTTCAACAGAGCCCAATTCTCACATTTTGTCTCACTTGTCCACAGACCCACCTCTGTGAGGAAACTGGATTTGGGTATCTCTTCAATTATAGCTAGGAAGGGGCCAGAGCAAAGGCACAGAGTGTCTGCCCAACAAGTGTTCTGGGTATTAGTCCTAAATGGAACAGGGATGCAGAAAACCAGCAACTGCGCTTTTCTGCCATGGTGACCTGGCCAGTTCAGGCCTGACTTGTCAGGCTGCCTCAAGGACCAGGCGCACCATGTGACAAGAGTACTGGACTCAGAACCGCCCCAGACACACGTGTCATCAATATGAAGGGAATCAAAACACAAACTCCACATGGTTGCTTTAAGAATACTTCGGGCGGTATTTGATGCAATCAACAGGTCTTTAGAAAAGTCATTAAGCTTGTTCATTTTAAGAGCATAGTTAGCTAAATTGTTCAAGTTAAAAAAAAAAATGAAGCCCTCCTCCTCAAGTGATGTTTTTTAATTTAAGCTTTCAAAAGAACAAGATAGTTTTGATTCTCACAGGTCTGGAATAATCTACAATGCTCTTAACATCAGAATCAGAAGCTGCAGCGCATAGACTGATACCATGGACTGACAGGATCTGACACTTAACTTATGACTGGGCCAGCCCAGCAGTCAGCTCGGAGTTTATCCCACACTAAGTAAACCAGGTTACATGCACCTTTAGACACTGAACACAGAGCACAAGGCCAGGCATGTGTGCAGCGCTCACTGGCTCAACAATCACACGTCTGTTTATTTTGATCAGGTGAATCTACAATGTGGCTGAGAATCACTCAAGTTAGCTATTTTCTTTTAGAAAAACTGGTGAATAAGACAAAACCAGCCTACTTGAACCCACTTGAGAAATACAAAAAGCCTCTTTAAGTCAAAAGCACATTTATCCCTTGAATACAGAATTAACACTTAAGAACAATTTTTTCAAATTAAATTTACTTATTAAGCTCTTTTTCCTGGAATTGAGGGTGAGGTGAAAGAACCTGAGTTCAACTTTGGGCCCCAGCAGTGTACACTTGTGTGTACTTTGGCAAATGACTGCATTTTTCTGAACTCTGGGTACTTTTTCACCTGTAAAATGGCAGCCAACAAAACAAAAGCCCTTTCCCTGATGGCGTCATTGTGGACACCAGTAAACCATTAAGTAAAGCTGGATGGAGTGTTGGAAAGAGAATGTGAAAATCAGATGGGATGATCATAATGTAAAGCTTAAAATGAAGACCCAATATTACAAGCTACTTTAATCTCTAGTGAAACCAGGAAGGTTCCAAAATGACTTAGCTCTTGCTTCTCCTCCATACCCTGCTTCTATGGATAAGCGCCCTCACCTAACAGCCCCCCTTTCAAGGGGACCAGATACTGCTTGGGGATAAGGTCCTGCTTATCCCTCAGTAATAGATTTCCCTTCCCTGCTTTCCCACAGGACCATTCAAACAAGCCAGTCAAATCCTGAAGGGTGTCAGGGGGGACACCCCCCCCCATATAGTACAGAGCTGCCTCCCACAGCCATCATCAGTCTGTTCCAAGTGCATTGGAGGTACTTAAAAATATTTGTTGACGGGCCCTCCCTGGTGGCGCAGCGGATTAAAGTATAGCACTAAGAAGCTTAAGCCACTTCCGCACGAGTTCGATCCCCGCCTGCCCTGAAGGAGATCCACATGGCGTGGCAGACCTCTCCTGACCCGCCCGCTGCTCCCCTCAGCAGTGTACTTCATCGATCTGCCTGTTCTGCCCCCCACTCTGTCTCTGGTGAAGCCTCTCCCTTCCACATCTCTGGCCTGTACCCCAGTTCTGTATGAATAAAAATAAATAAATCTTTAAAAAAATATTTGTTGACTTGATAGGCAATAATATTCATCTCATAGGGTCAATTTCTCCCCAGGGATATAAATAATTTCCTTTTCTTTCAAAATATATACTCATTCTTGGGAATGATCACGAATCACACTCCTGCAAATGACAAAATATTGCTTCTAAAATTAAATATGGGTATAATTTCTTGTTTTAGGCTTTGAGATGCTGATGGGCTATAAAAACTGAAAGACCTTCCAGTGCCTGGACTCCAACTTCCTTCTTTGTTTAGACAGAAAACCAAGCACAGGAATCAGAACCCTGCCAATATCTTGCCTTTAGCAAAGCAAGGTCAGACCTCCATGTCTGTAATGTCCAATCCATGTTCTTCCCTTGCTTTCCACTACTGACACAGGAAGTGAGGAGACTGAAAAGAATTTTAAAGCTCTTACTAAATTTTTTGAAAGTTACAGTGCCTCTAGTTCATTGGAAAGCTAAAGATACTCTTATAACTTCTTTTCTTCAGGGGTTTCAAATGAAGTGTGGTTGTGTATGTGTGTTTCAAATAATTCCTCAGGAGAGCAGTGAGATGTGCTGCCTGAAGTTTACCAGTAGTTAGTAAACTCACTGAATGAGAATCAAGCTGGACCTACCACACTTATAGCCAAATGAACTCACAGTCAAACCATTAGAAATCGAAAAATTTACATCATGAGGAAGTCTAAAATATTTGAACTAAGGATAGAAGTTTTTAAAAAATCATGTTTTAGTTTTTGGACTTTGTCTTTGCTTCACATTGGACTTCAGTGGTTACTAGGTTTTTTTTAAAGACTTGTTTATTTTTATGCCTGCAGAACTGGGGTACAGGCCAGAGGTATGGGGGGAGGGGGCATGAGAGGATTCACCAGAGATAGAGTGAGGAGCAGAACAGGCAGATCTACTGAAATACACTACTGAGGGGAGCAGCAGGTGGGTCAGGAGAGGTCTGCTACACCATGTGGGTCACCTTCCTGGCCAGGGATGGAACTCGTGCTGCAGTGGCTGCAATAGCTTCATAATACTGCACTTTAACCAACTGCAACACCAGGGGAGGCCATTAACGATTAGTAGGACTCTGTTTTTGACCTCTAATAAAAGTAGGGTAATTCCTTCTCATTCATGCCGGACACAGTCCAAGGTTCTCAGTGATGCCTGACTTCACAGACAGTAGCAAACCCTGTGTTTTTCCCAACCCCTACTATCACTAATAAAGCTCAGATTAGTCACAGCAAGAAATAAACAGTTAATAATAAAATAGAATTACAACAATGTACTATAATAAAAGTTATGTGATTGTGCTCGCTGTCAAGATATTTTATCATACATAATATTTTGGAATTACAGCTGACCTCAGATAACTGAAACCACAGAAAGTGAACCTATGGATAAAGGGAAACAGCTCTAAGTTTTTAAAAATGATTATGAAACATGGAAAGATGAGCTGCCCACTGCCGAAGTGCAAGTGACTCCCAGGACCCTGACCTCTCTCCCTTGGAGATGAGACACCTTGAGGAGTGAGTCATGGACTGACAGCTGACGGTGGAGACTCCAGACTCACTTAATCACTAACAGATCTCATGACCTTAGGCTGCCCATTAGCTTTTGGTACTTCCATTTCTTAATCTGTAAAATGGGGCAGTAACACCTACTGCACAAAGATGTTATTAAGTGTAATTAAGTAGCAGATTCAAGAGCCTGGGTGCCAGTTAGCAGACAGCATGGCACGTTGGACCACAGGCCCAGGGCCTCGCTCATAACTCCCACTTTCTCAGCAGCACCTCATGCTAGCTGTTGAAGATGCCTTTTATTTCTCTGAGAATATCGAGGCTGTCAGGACAGATGTCTGCAGCATCCCGCCGCCAAGACCTCCCCCAGCGCCTGAACCTGCACACTTGGTTATGACCTGCTCTGACCTGGAACCGGCCCCTCGTCTCATTGTTTCCAATTGCTGGTACATTTTCTATTGTGACTTCTGTTCTAATCTGTAGTATTTTTTCTGTCTAAATAGTCAAGGTATATTTGCATTTATTTGTCTGGCTCCTTAAGGTAGAAATTTATTTATTTCTTTCTTCGTTTCTAAAATATAGCACTCAAGCTAGACATGTCTAATTATCACCGACATCTCAAATTTAAATACATGGTGTTTTTATTATCATCCAGTTCAAAATATGTTTAAATTTTCCTTGTGATTTGGTGCTTAGATTATTTAGTAGTGAATTGATTTCTAAATATTTTGGGATAAATCTTAATATGTATTTTAATTAAAAGCCAAAGATAGAGAGAATATATTCTGCATTATTTCAATTTGCTTAAACCTATTAAGACTTGTCTGGCCCAGCAGAGTCTACTTACTAAGTATTTCAAATACAGTTGAAAAGAATATACTTTTTTAAAATAAATAATATAATAGTTTATTTTTACATTATTTTATGCATTTTTCCATCTCAGTTGCAATCCCCTTGGGCTTCCCATCACCAAATCACCCAAGTGCCATCACCATAGTCCAGTGCATTTCCCTCCCCCGCTTTTTGATCCCATTCCCCACTCCACCCCCATAAAATGTCTCTGGTATATAGCTGTTCATTATTATTATTATTTTCTTGCCTGGTCTGTTATACTCCTGCTATGAGTGAAACCATCTGGTATTTTTCCTTGAAAAGAATATAAGTTTTTTTTGTTGATGGCCATTCCACCCTGAATTAGTCTTATTCTAGCTGATCTTGGCAGAACATATTTTCTGCTTGGTTGGTGTATTCTGTAAATGTCAATTAATACAAGTTAGCTTACAGTGGTGCTCCAATCTTCTATGTTCTTACTTTCTAGCTAAGATTCTGCGTCTAAGGTTTATGTTTTGTTCTAAGATTGAGGTGAATAATGTTGAAGTTTCTAATTACAATAGAAAATTTGCTTACTTTTCAATTCCATCAGTTTTTGCTTAAGGTACTTTGACACTCTGTTCTTAGATGCCTACGCATTTAGTATTATCTATTATCTTCTAATGTCTACTAATCAGATACTTTTGTTGAGAGCCTAGGTGTTTTGCCTATTGTAAAAATAATGTTGATGTTTGCTTTGACAAGCAGTTCAGTGACTTGCTTGATCCTCTTGTATCATGTATTTAATATTTTCTAGGACAAGTTTAAAGTAGCCTTTACTTTAGGCTGGTTAGTAACGAAGGTTTAATCGTCAATCCTTACTATAATAGCTACTTCATTCTGAGTGTTAGCAAGGACATTTAATCTAGAACTCAAACATCTCCGAGCTACATATGTATGGGTTCTAAGAATTCTTTTCTCAGTACCCCCAATTGTTTTTTGTACAGTGTTGTGAGGTTTACTTTGTGCACCCACAGATTAGCATGGAGTGAAAGATTCACAGGGACTCCTAGCAGATCAACAAAGACTTCTACTTTCATCATTGCCTCCTCTCTGGTTCTTCACTCTGTAAGCGGGTGCCTTGGCCCCTTCCTACTCCGATCTCCATCTCAGCTCAACAAGATTCCTTGTTCTGCCTGAATTCCCCTCCTGGTCCTGCACCCCAGAAACTGTGAGCCCCGGGGAAAGCGTGGATGAGTGTAGGGTTCATCCATTATTTTCCCTTCACTCAGACATTACATTCTTTTCTACTTTTGAGGACTTTGTCTTCTCTTCCATGTAAAATGGGGGGCCGGTCTCCTTACTGTTCCTCGTTCATGCTCCTCTTTGCTGGCGTTAGTCCAGGAGGCTGGGAACTTTGTTCTCTGTCATACGCCCAAACTTGCCTAACAGGGCCTGGCACAAAGCGAGACTGCTAATTCATTGCTGAATGAATGCAAGGATGAACAAATACAAACTTTGTAATAAATAAAAAATTCAGTGCCAATTACTCTTTAATGCCTCCAACTGAAATCCTGTCTAAAGCGAAAACTTCCTTTTACATAGCAGATTCCACCTTTTTCACGCAGTGTAAAACAGTGAGGAAGGTGTTTGGCAGTTCTTGTCTCTCCCACATTATTGTATTTAGTTCTCCCCTGGCCATCCCTGACACACACGCATGCAGCAACTCCAGATACAAAACAAGAAGAAAAATGTTAACTCCACTTCCCCTGCCAGCTATCATGCCATTATTTATTTGCTCTTCTCTGCAGCAAAACTTCCTGAAATAGCTTTCTTTATAACTATACTCAATTCCTATGATCTTATTCTCTGAGGCCTGTTCCTATCAGGCCCTTCACACAAACCGCCCTGTAGCTAAATTTAATGGGCAACACTCCGTTGCCACCTTGCACTGGATCCTTGATCTACAATGTTCTCTCCCAGCAGCTGACTCCCTCCTTTTTGATATATTTTCTCCACTTGGCTTCCAGGACACTGTACTCCCCTGGTTTCCCTACCTATGGAGGCCACAACAAGTAGCCAGGTCCAGCCACTCACATCACCGAGGGAAAGAGGAAAGAAGTCTACTTCTTTTTACATCTGCATCAATTAAACTCTCAAGAGGTGAAAAATTTCCCCTAATTCTTAATCATTGTGCACACAAGGGTCATTTGTATCATATTCTTTGACTCAATGACACATTTCAGTTCCTTAAAATAGAGTCCGTTCTCATCCATCTTGTATGCAGGCACCTTGGAACACTCACTTGCTGGTGAGCTGGGGGCTCAGGAGGCCTTCTCTGTGAGGCTAAAATCTATGCATGAAAACAGGAAAGGAGCGGGTTTGGAACCTCACCCAGAATGAGCCTGTGGTGGGCCAGTAGGCCTGGCTGGAGGATTCCCCAAGGAAGCTGTTGTGTGCTTGGGCTGACTCAGGCTGGGGTTCCTCTGTGTCCATGTGCCTGGGACTGGGATGGACTCTGCACAAAGGGACCAAGGGAGAGCTGTGCAAGGTCTTGATGTGTACCACCCCCTTGGTGCGAATCAGACATGGGCCACTGGTGAGCCTGGACCCCTGAGATGCGGAATGTCGACTTTATTTTTCACTGGGGGGCATATTCCTACTTCACAGCTCTGGCAGACTCTCCCTTTGGTTCCCTCTCTCACAGACTAGGGGCCCTTTTTCTCTTTGGAGAAAGAAATAACTTTGTAGATGTGAAAAACAGAAGGCTGAGAAAGATCAATCACTCAAATGGTCCCCAGAAGACAGTGGCCAAATACCACTTTGTAGGAGAAAACCAAGTAGACTTCCGTGCCAGTTCCACGGTTGTAAAAATAGTTAGCTGTTGAAAATGCCAAATTAAAAATGGATTTGAGGGCCAACTGAAAGTGTTTGCTTACGAGGGAATGACACCAAAGAAAAGCCTGAATGAGAATCAGCTATGGTGACAGATTGTGGAGTTCCGGGATCTCTGGAATCCTTATTCTTCAGAGAATTTTAAGACTAGGGTAATGCTGCCAGCATTTTGTCTAAATTTTCCCTCAGTCTAGAGAGCTGAGCTGGACAAATCTTGAACCTTCCATCTTACTTCATGTTTCCACCTCATAATCACATTACAAGGAATTCAAGAAGAGGCAAGACTCATGGGGTCTAGTCCCAGCTATCTAGCACGTGGCCCTGAGCTTGATGTTTCTCATGTGATACTGTCCTCATTATTGGTAGCAGTTCTGAAAGCTGCATCCTTTAGCTCACATGTGGGATGAACATTCTTCAAATTAATTTTATTGTACCTGTGTCTGTATGCATGAAACTTAATTTCAAAATATCCTCTCCTCCTTTCAATTATGTGAGAGCGCCTCCCTCCGAGCGTACTGGAGGATTTTGTCCTGTCCTGAGGTGAGGGTGAGGGCACAGGAGGTGAGGGTACCACACAGGACTCTGTGGGCTCATGTCTCCTGACAGCCTGCTCGCTCTGCCTCCTGCACTAGCCTACAGGAAGCATGACCGCCTGCCTGCAGACCCTTCCCTCCGCTTACTCTTCGGCTCTGTTCCCAAGTTCTGCCCATATGATCTGTCAGCTCTGCTGGTCTCCCGAGAAAGCCTGACAGCAGGGCCAAATGCACACAGTTCCTGGATGTGGTGACAGCATGGGCAGGTAGTGGTCACCTTGACCTAGAGAAGTGGGGAGAGCTGCTCTCACCTCCTCCTCTAGGGGGAAATGTGGCTACCTTTCCCCAAACTCAGAAGTGACTCAATTCTTGGTACCTTTGAGCTTGAAGAAAATTTTTGACTTACGAATGAGGAAACCAAAGTCAATTATTCTCTTTATCCTACACTCTTCAGAATACCCCAAAATTACAGGAGAGAGAAAAGCCATCCCATGGGTACTCAGGAAGGGGAAAGAGCAGGCGAGGAGAGGCAGGACTCTTCCTGACTAGAATGAAGCAGTGAAATGCTCTTCTAGGCACCCCCTCCAGCAGCACCTCACACCTACCTGCCCGCCTGTGCCCTGGGCCTCTCCCAGGCCCTGGCTGCAGGCCTACCAGGAAGTGGCCTACGGAGCTGGGTGAGATCTCTTCCATACTGACAACTCCCTAGTGATGTCTCACATCTGTTTCCCTGTGTGCCCCTGGGTTTCTACATCTTTTTTAGCTCCTTTTTCCTTGCCTGGCATGTGACCTATGACCTTGCATTAACACAGCTATACTTCTCCTGGACTTCTGATTCCCTGACAGACAGCAGCCATTGGCCTGTGAACACCTCTGCTCTTCTCTGTCTCTGACCTCACTCCTGCTGCAACTGCAGCCTCTGGGTCCTTCTCTGGACTCGCCCCTCTCCTGTGCCTCCATTTTTCACAGCTCTTCCTGCCCTGCTAAGTTCCTGAAACCTAGCTGATCACTATACAGGTTTAAACCAGCCTGACCACAAATGCACTGGCTTGAGAAAGAAGTTTATTGTTTTATTTGCTGTGATTATGTCACTTTGATACCATGGAGTCAATTTGCACAAAACTTGACATGTGAAATGCAAACTTTCCAAATAAGTGCACTAGGAAGTATCTGACTTTTCTTACAACGAGACTGGATACATTCAAAAGTTAGATTTGGGAGGAATATTAAAAAAATTCCAGCCCAGAGTTTCCCAGTGTGAGTTCTAGGGGAAAGAGAGAGAAATATATGCCCCATGTATTACTCAATGAAAGAGTTCTGTGGTGAGATACATTTGGAAAACACTGCAGATGACAATCCTCTCATGAAACTGAAAATACATGTTAGGAAATTAAACATCCCAGAAAGTCTTCCCTTAAAGAAACTTCTTGAACCTTGGTTAACTCAATATTTCTCAATTTAAACAGAACTATTCTCTTCCTCTTCCATACCAGAAAATGTGGCTTACCAAATCTTCCTTTTGGAGAGGGGTGAGTCAAACTATGAGGGTTCAGAGACTTGCTTAAGGTCATATTACTAGTTCTAGGTTCCAACTATTTCTAGAATTAGACTTTCAAATTCCCATTCTGGTGCTCTTTTCACTAAAGTCAGTTGATTCACTTTATTAATGGGTTCATCTGAGAGTTTCTCAAAGCATCCAGCAAGCATTTTCAGTGCTCTTAAATTTAAATTCAAAAAACACAAATTACAGGCCCTCCCTGGTGGCGCAGCGGGTTAAAGCACAGCACTGAGAATCTAAAGCTGCTTCCGCATGAGT
>NW_004567115.1:38769485-38802783 GCF_000260355.1 Condylura cristata | reverse complement strand
AAAAAAAAAAAACACACAAATTACATTTACACAAAATGTGAAAACATATTTGTATGAAGTTAGAAGAAAACTTGCCTTTCAATTTAACGTAATTATTGGGGTGTAGCTTAACTTTTTTCACTTCCCATAGCGATTATTTGACAATGATAGTCAATCATTTAAAATAGCAGGTACCTCTCCTGAGGCAGGAATTGGGCCTAACAATTCTGTGACCTTTTTAAAGATCCAATTCTGATCTTTTAGATCCACTGCTAAGTGACAATAGCAATATCTGAAGTAGGGAAAACAAAGTAATGGTTCTTCAAACTGAATTTTCTTTGTTCAAATCTATCCTGATAAATGCAAAGTAGAAAAAAATGAGATACAACTTCACATCTATTAGAATACTTAACAATAGAAAAATTCCAAATGTTAACCAGGAGAACAAATAATTAGAATTCTCATACATTGCTGATGGGAACAAAAACTGGCCAACAGTCTGGCAGTTTCTTATACTTACTTACAACATGAGTCAGTCATTCCTCTCCTAGGCATTGCCCAAGAGGAATAGAAACCTATATTCATGCGAAAAAATCTGTATGTAAATATTTACAGAAGCTTTATTCATACTTGCCAAGCACTAGAACAATGCAAACGTCCATCAACAAGGACTCGATAAACATTCATAAGTGCACACCATGAAACACACCTCAGTGATAGATGAAAAAGAATGAAGTCTTGATACACACAACTTCTCAAGGACTGTGCTAAGTGGAAAAAATGAATCCCAAAAGGTTATATATTATATAATTCAATTTCTATAACATTCTTGAAATGACAGTGTTACAGAGACTGAGAAAGAGACTGGTGCAGAGCAATGGGAGGGTAGGAGCGGGGTGACCGTGGGAGGGTCACCAGGGAGAGCTTTGTGGTGACGGGGTGCTTACAAATGTTGGCTGAGGTTTTGGCTATGTGTATCTATGCATGTGAGAAAAAGGCAAACATGGCATCAAAGTCAATGTTCTGCTTCTGCTCTTAGACTAGCTACTAAGATATAAGCCCTGGAGGAGACTGGCCAGCAAGGTGCCAGGGACTCCTTGGTACTATCTGCAACTTCCAGTGACTATAATTATTTCAATATGAAAAGTTTCCACACAGCACATAGACATGTGTGTGCACACATATATAATACATATAATAACATGGATGAATTGCATGTATGTGATGCTAAGTTGAAAGCAGCGAGGAAGAACAGGCTACATTTTGATTTAATTTACAAACTTCCTGGGAAAGGCAGTTTTGGTGATGGAGAACAGATTAGTGATTCCCAGGAATTTCATGGATGACAGCTCTGGGTAGTGTGGCTGATGAACTATTCTGAATTTGATTGTTACAGGATCACATGATTCTACATGTGTTAACAAAACTCAAGGACTATACACCAGAAAGAGTAAATTTCACTGTACATGAATTTTAAAATAAATTAAAAACATGAATTGGTAGTAAGACAAAGAAAATCTCATTTTCTATGCCAAGAAATGTTTGTGGTTACTTTTGTATACATTAAATGGTTGGTTTTCACATTTCAATATCCACAACCAAAGAGGGTAAGTTCCCTCAGTTTGTATAATTAAGTAAAGGATTAACTTTACATTTTAATGTCCTCTGTGTTTTAGACTGCCGCAATATAAATGAGAAGTTTTCTGGTATTTGGTTTGTTGATGAGCCAGCTCAAATTACAGTGAGTATGTACCAAAGATTGAATGATTACACCATGAAATTAAAGTCTGAACAGAGTATGGGAAAGCACATTTGAAGCCAAAATGGAGGTATTTGCCCCCCAACCTCCCCCCCCACACACACACAGTTTCTTTTTCATGTTTAGCTGTTATCTATTGATACACCACTTTGAAAATTAGGAATTTCATTCTTTCTTTCTCCCTTACCGCCCTGAAACACACACACCCTTCCATATAATGATCTCACAATTTTTGTTAGCTCTTTATTTGGTGTTTATAACATGGTCATATAAATGGTATTCTTAACTAAGTCATACAGTAAACTATAATGACTTTTCCGATCTGTTCCCTAGATAACGATATTATTAATATTAGTATTGCTATCATTAGTGCTTATCAGTAACTCAAACACAAAACAAATTCAATTATAAAGCATCCTCCCAAGATATTCAATACATCACATATTTTATCAATGTGAACTTCTAAAAGAAATGCCCCAGATTCCCTAATATGCAACTGTCTGGACTGTTCTCAACAACTGGGACAAAACTGTCATTCCAAATTTCCCATCACAATCTTGGGGACTCCCTTCATTTCTCTGTCATGGTGAAGTTCCTGTTTAGTATATGTTGATCTTCTTTCTTGGTTTACTTCCTTGTTTAGTGAAGCATATCCTTTAGTGGCTTCCTTCATAAAAGCTGAAGAGATGTAGAGTTTTTGGAGAACTGCCTTTCCAAAATTTCTTCATTTAATCCTCATATATCATTGGTGTTTTGCCTACATACAAAAGTCTAAGATAGAAGTAATTTTTCTCAAAGTTTTTAAGGCTTTGTCTTATTATCTTCTAGCCTCCAGTGTTATTGTTGACAAATCTGGTGATAGTTTAACCTGATCCTTTGTATTCTTTAGGTCTCCAAGATCTTTTCATTAGTCCAGGAGTTCTAAAGTTTCACAACATACCTTTGTTCTGTACCTGGTTTTATTTACTGCATCTCAGACTTATATCACTGTGATCTAGGAAACTGTTTTTGAATTAATTTTCCAAAGAATCTTCCCCCTTTTTTTTTTCCTGTTCTCTCTCTCTAACCTTCCTTTATCTAGATATTGGACCTCTTGAACTAGTCCCATAGTTTTATCTTTTTTTCATTTTTTATACCACTTGTGGTAAACTTTGCTCTACATTTTGGGAGAGGCTTTCAAAATTTTATCTTCTAGTTTAGTATTTTTTTCTGTTCTCATGTTTCTAAATGTAATAGCTCATTTTTCTTCAAAACTTCTATGCTTGTGTTATTCTTGCTGTTGCAAGGTTGAAAATCTTTTCTTATATCTTTTATCTACTGATAGATTTTTTTTTTTTAAGATTTATTTGTGCATACAGAACTGGGGTACAGGCCAGAGGTGCAGGGACAGTGAGAGGCTTCGTGAGAGACAGAGTGGGGAGCAGAACAGGCAGATCAACTAAGGGGAGTAGCAGGCGGGTCAAGAGAGGTCTGCCGCACCATGTGGATCATCTCCAGGGAGGTTCGAACTCATGCTGAAGTGGCTTTAGCTTCTTAGTGTTGTGCTTTAACCGGCCGCGCCACCAGGGAGAGTCCCCAACTGGTATAATTTTTAACTCAGCAGAGCCTCCACTGGGATTTCCCCAAGAGTTACGCAAAGCATAGGAAACAGATAGATGAGACCCAGCTGTACTTGAACAAGGTTTGCCTGTGGTCTGTCAGCAACTCTACAATGATTTGCATCTGCTTGGAAAAACTCCTTAGGCCATTTGCTAGCAATTTGTAAGTTAAAGCTTGTTTTGCTACTGTGGGTGCTACTGGTCTTGACGTCTTTCTCTATCCCCACCCCCAGCCTTGCTCTCACAGAAATGATAATGGGTCAATGGTGGAAAGATCACAGATTCTGGTGTAGCTCTGAAGAGTGGCTCTGGTTCTGCTCCCAGTGAGAGCTCCCTCAGTTCCTCTAGTCTTCTATTCCCCCAGAGTACACCCCCCACCCCCCGCAGGTACCTTGTTCTTCCACCATGACACCCTACATTCCCCTGAGTCAGACACAGCTTAAACGGCGGCATGTGGTGCGTGTGTGATTTTAGACTTTCCCCAAACATTAACTTGCCTACTTATCTCGTAACCGCTGCTCACTATGAACTTAAGCTCTTTACTAAGTGTCTTCTGGAAACACATTTAAACACATTTAAACTTGCACTGATACCCTGTGATAAGCACTTTTGTAATTGAGTGACAGCAATTTAATGCCTCCTAGGATAGTTGCAGCTAACAGAGATCACGAAATAGGTGTCTTGCCAGCTTTTATGCTACAACAGAAATTGAAAGATTTCGAACACGAGAAAAGTTTTCACATGTTTGGTGGATTCTGGATTAGATGATACCCAGATCAAATTATACTACCTAGCAGAAAACTATTTGATTAGCAAATCTAATCAAAGATCTAGGAGTGAGACCTGGGGAAGAAACAGGATGTACATACGTTGAATTGGAGAGAAGAATATTAGCATCAACTTATTATTCCTCAAACAGCGCTGTGATGGATTGTTTCCTCTTGCCAATGTGTTCCGATGTGGCCCCTGTTGACTAAGCTCCTGGGCTGCCATAGCAAACTACTACAGATGGGGTGGCTTAAACACCAGAAATTCACGTTCTCATAGTCCTGGGGAGTGGGCTCTAAGAAAAGAAATCCAAATTCTTGCCCCTTAAAAGGACACCAACCCTATTAAGTTAGAGCCCACCTCACTGCCTCACTCTGATTCAGCACCCATTGAAAGATCTTACGCCATTACTTTCGGAGCCACTGAGGGTGAAGGCTTCAGCGTGTGGACTTCAGGGAGACACAGCTCATCTCACAACCCTCACTTACCCTGTGTTTCTCAAGCACATGAGATGTGTTCCTGCCTTTAAATTTGTTGCTCCTGCTTCCTGGAAATTGCTAACTCTGGCTCCTGAATTTGCCCATGGCTGGCTCTTCTAAGTCTTAAACATCACCTTCTCAGCACTAGGAAAAAGGCTAAATTTCAGTCCCAACACACAGAAATTGCTAAGCTATAAACATATCTTTGACTCAGTTTGGAAGTCAATTAAAATACCCAGATAGGCAGTGGCTCTGGAGCAAGTGTTATAACCAACCTCCCTACCTCCATTTTAATAATTTGGAATATAATTAAACATTTTTAAAAACTCTTTAAAAACACAAAATATTTCTTTTTGTCCTTGTTCCAAACCACCCATCCTCCACTTCATAAATATCTTTTTTGCAAACAAACTCTGCATAGTCTTGTTTCTAATTTTGCACATTAAGGAAGAGAATGGTAGGGAAAACAAAATTGAGAAAACTGATCATTTTTGAAAGACTGGAGGCTCCTGAACTCAAGAGGCTCAAGAGGCTTCTTCTCCTTGAGCAGGGAGAGAGGATGAAACTATAGGAGAGAGTGATGATAGGAGCTGAGATATCCCGTAGGAAGGAGGGAAAGGGAGACATCACCGTCCAGGAAGGCATGGCCAGGCCACCCATCAGCACAGCAGGCCCAGGCACCACTGGCTGTGAAGCTGCACCTGTCTGTCCTCAGAGCTGGCCATCAAAGCCAAGTTTGCACTTAAATAATCTCTATTGACCTCACGTTCCATAGAAAGCCTGTTAGGCCATGCGAATGCTGGACATTGCACAAGATTCTCTGACACATTAAGAATAGGCCTGTAACTTTTATTTATTGCCTTTTTGCTATGGAAGAAGTACTTTACTTATTAGTGTATGTTAGTTAATGAATCACCACTTTCAAGAGTTATTAAACCATTTCACACATAAGATGTGAGGTTTGTTGTAATTAAAGCAGAGCCTGGTACTTAAGAGAACATAAAAATCTCTTTCTGGAAAGCCTAGGTCATAACGTAAGAGCACACTGTCTGCCCGGTGGGCTCACAACTCCTGGGTCTTGGCCTTCCCGGCCTGCTCTACCAGGCAGCAACCTACACCCTGTGCTATTATTTTCTTCTTAAACACGCAGCCAAATTACGGACACAAGACTTTGTATAATTTGCTTGCAGCAACCATATTTATGAAGAGGGGAGAAGGTGTGGTTTGGATCAAAGATGGAAAGAAATATTTTGTATGTTAAAAAGTTTTTTGTTGTTTTTTGTTGTTGTTGTTGTTGTTTTAATTTCTATGAGAAAGAAACTCTGTGCCCACGGGGTGGCAGGTGCTGCAGTGGCAGCAGGGGCCATGACGGGGGCAGACGCTCAGCTAAAAAAGATCCTCACACAAGTCTGCGTGAACACCTAGCCCCTTACCATGATAAATCTGACAACAAGCATAAACACAAAGGTTTGAACTTTGTATTCTTTTTAATCATTTTTTAATGAATAATACAGTTTACTTTTACGTCATTTTGTGCATTTTTCCATCTCAGTTGCAATCCCCTTGGGCCTCCCATCACCGAGTCACTGGTGCGCCATCACCATAGTCCAGTGCATTTCCCTCCCCCACCATTTTTGATCCCATTTCCCACTCCGCCCCCATAAAATGTCTCTGGTGTATAGCTGTTCATTATTATCATTATTTTCTTGCCAGATCTGTTATATTCCTGCTTTGAGTGAAACCATCCAGTATTTTTCCTTTTCTTTCTGGCATATTTCACTAAGCATGATCTTTTGGAACTTCGTATTTTAAATGGTGGACATCATCATTTCCCCCAACAGCCAGCCATCCAAAGCCAATGGTTCTGATTAATAAAGAAGCCACACAGGCCCTCCCTGTTGGCGCAATTGGTTAGGATGCAGCACTGCAAGTGAGCCGCAGCTGCTTCAATGCGAGTTCAATCCCCACCCAGAGGTGACCACATGGCACGGCAGACCTCGCCTGAGCGGCCCGCTGCTCCCCTCAACAGTGTACTTCGTCGATCTGACTGTTCTGCTCCCCACTCCGTCTCTGATGAAGCCTCTCACCACCCCCACACCACTGGCCTGTACCCCAGTTCTGTGTACATACATAAATTTAAAAAAAAAAAGGCCACAAAGTTGAATAAATGCTCTCCTTTTCAAAATTCATGTTAATCTTTTCTCCCAAGGAAATAGGCTCTTGGCAAAATCTAGAACCGCAACAGAGCTCACAGAGCTAACCTGGCTCATCATAGCAGTGATGCAGCTATTCCAAGAGGAGGAAGAAGGAAGTCAGTAATTGTATACAAACCAGTTTCTTCCACCGCTGTCCCTGGCTGAGGACAGCAGTGGGATAACAGGAAATAGTTGGGTTCAGTATTTCTAGACAACACCACGCCAGAAGGAAATCAAGTTTCAATGGTGTCTTTCTCTGAAGGATCAAGTTGATCTGTCATGCTTCTTAGAAGCCTGTAATCCTGATGGTGAAGCGCCATGAGGTCCTATGGCACAACCAGGCACGGTCAAACCTGGTCATCGTACGGACCAGCAGTGCCCAGCGCCTCTGGCAGCACCGAGGGACGGCCATGGGCTCAAGCTGACCTCCAGCAGCCCCACTCACTCCGTTCTCACGCTGCACCCGCTCCTCCACACCCTCTTCCAATGGGCCACCTCGCCATCTGACACTAAGTGGTTCCTGAGGTTGGAGACTCTAAAACGAGAAGAAAATTCTAATCCCAGCTATTTGGGGGAGTTTTGGCCATCGGAGCCATGAGACACAGCTATGTCCCACATCCAATCTCCAGAGATTCTAATTTGGTGGTTCTGAGATGAGGCCAAGAAGTCAAGGTGTTTTCACTGTTTTATTTTCACTATTGACAGCCACAGGAAGGTCAGCGCAGGCAACCTGCATGCCCTTTGCTCCACAGGCTGTGGAGCTTGTACCCTCTGGCTGCCAGGCTGGGGCCTGGACCAGATGGCATACAGGGGAAGAGGCGGGAGCCACTCCTGGTCACCAAGGGCAGCCCAGGAGCCCCTTGCCAGAGGGTGTGATCTCCCTGGGAGGCGGCTCACAGCCTCTGGCTGGCATACTGGAGGCCACACTGGGGACAGGCAGGTGCCTCTCTCCACGCCCCAAACCAGGCACTCAGATAACTGGGTGCCTTTTGTTCAGCATTCTGTGCACTCTTGGGGAGCTGAGGGGGCTTAACTCTCTGGCTGCACTATGGGAACTGCCTGGAAGCCCAGAAGTGGTGCATGGGGTAGCTGCTCCCTACTGCTGAAGCCAGTCACAGGGCAGGCCTTGAGAGCCCTCTCCTCAGCAGGCTGTGCGAGCAGCTCTCTCCAAGAGAGGCCTGCATGCTCCGCCAGGGCCCAGCAGCTGCAGGAAAGCTCAGGAGATTTAGAGGGGGACAGGCAGGAATCCCTCTCAGTGTCTGGCTTCATTCCTGATGCACTGTGTCTTAGTCTTTCTTACTCTTATTGATGGCTTCTGACTCTCATCCCTGTGGAGACACCAACCTTCACTTTCCCAGTTCTGCTCCAGATGTGGCTGCTTCCTCCAGTGCTGAGCCTTTGTGTCCATGAAGGAAGTGATGACTTAAAGATCCTCTTCATCCACCACCTTTTTCTCACTTTTGGATTTTTACCAAGAACCCACATATATTTTTTAAAAGATTCATTTATTTATGCATACAGAACTGAAGTACAGGCCAGAGGTGCAGAGGCCATGACAGCATTCACCAGAGACAGGGTGGGGAGCAGAATAGGCAGATCGACAAAGAACACTGCTGAGGAGAGCAGCAGACAGGTCAGGAGAGGTCTGAGGAGCCACGTGGATCACCTCTGGGGTAGGCGGGGATTGAACTCATGCAGAAGTGGCTTTAGCTTCTTAGTGCTGTGCTTTAACCCACTGTGCCTCCAGGAAGGGCCTGAACCCATATTTTTAGCAAACATCTCCAGTGATTCCAGTGTACATGGGCTGGCCACCATTAAATGGAGCTGTGGTTTAGGCTTTCATTCATTCATTCAACATTTATTAAGTATTTGTTATATGTTCTAAGATCTGGAGAAACAAGAAGGTCCTCACTTTCCTAGAGTTTACATTCTAGTTTAAATTACATGGGGAGCTAGCCATAGCCTTGGGACTATAAATAGTACAACATTATGCATACAGTGGGCTGGAACCGGGGACACAGGGGTGAGCAGAGCCTTCAGCTCATGGGCGGCGGGTCCTAAGCTGCACTGCACAGTGCCCAAGCGTCAATCTGCAAGTCACACGAACACCTGTCCTGCTCCGACTTGCCTCTAGAAGCCAAGACGTACACCAAAGAAGTGTGGTCTGCAGCTGGGCGCCGACTCACCAGCAAATGCATTCTAGGATGGGCAAGCAAGTAGCCAGCCATTCCAGAAACTGTCTAATCATGTGCTCCATGGGGCACCGATTCTGTGCTGTGGCACTTTACCAAGGGTGGGGACCACACTGGGCTCAAGTGTCGCAGAAGAGGCTGTTCTGAGACATCAATTGAGAGCTAGAAATAGTCTCACTGGCAGACTGAAAGGCTGTACAACGAATCTGAGGCCATGTATGAAGTTGGCAGAGATGATAGAGAATCTCGAGAGGGGTTTGATACCTACAGTTATGAAAAGGGGAAGGATAACCTTGGAGGAAAGCAGGGGGTCATGGGGGTGCCATTCACTCTCATTTTGCCTTTGCTAATGCTAATTTTAGAGCCTCAGGGATAATATTCAATCTCCCTGAGCTTTAGGTTTTTTCACTCATAAGATAATTTGTGTCAGCCTCTCACATGGGAACAGGATAAGTAGCTAGTAGCTGAAGACATGGTTTGGACAGCAAAGAGTAATAGGAAGAAAGCTACTGTTGAACATTGTTGCTCTGATTTTGCAGCTGACAGTTGGAAACCTCTCTGTATAGTGGCACCAGGAAGGATCTTGAAACTATGAATTTTCTGTATTCACTTTACCTGGAAACCTGTCAGACTTCACAGACAATAAGCCCAGCTCTCAGAGTTTCTTTTTCCACTAGCTGTCTTTAACAGTCCTGATACACTTGATTCCCTGGGCCTCCTTTCGAACGGCTCCTGGCTTACTGCTCAGGTTGCCTAGGCACAAAGAATAGGGTCGCTGAGAGTCTGTGCTGAATTATACCCCATAAAAATGGAAATTACAGCAATTTTCAAATCAAACTTTTTCATATTTTGAGCACTATAAATATATATATTTTTAAGATTTATTTATTTATGCATACAGAATTGGGGTACAGGCCAGAGGTGTGGTGGGTGAGAGGAGTCGCCAGAGACAGAGTGGGGAGCAGACAGACAGACTGAAATACACTGCTGAGGGGTGCAGCGGGCGGGTCAGGAGAGGTCTGCTGCACTATGTGGGTCACCTCCCTGACTGGGGATCAAACTCCTGTTGCAGTGGCTGCGTAACTTCACAGTGCTGTGCTTTAACCCACTGCACTACCATTAGGCCCGAGCACTGTGTTTTTAAACTAACGTATGGCCCCGCATCTCAGTGAGGACAGGGGCTGGGGTGGACAGGTTGATACAGGGCATCAATTTCAGTTCATGGAAAGGACTTTTAAAATTTATTGTCCTATTAAGTCAAACATGCTTGACTTGTTTGTCTCTGACCTCACAAGTTTGTGTCTAAAAGTAAATGGCGATTCTTTTAATACCAGGTTTAAATGTCAGTGCATACCAGGCCTCTAGCAGGAATTCCAAGGCTCCCCCAGAGCATGGCCTCACAGCAGCCAGACATAACATGTGGCAAGTGCTGCCCTCTCCTCCTCAGGCACTGACATGCAGAGCCTTTGATCACCACAGCTACCTGGAAAGGCAGTCTCCTCTCTCATTCCCCCCAGATCACGGCCACCACGAGGTTACACCACAAACCACAGAATACCGAAGGCCCTCTCAGAGGTGATGGCAGCTTTGCTAGAAGGTCTGGTTTTGGCCCCGGAGCTGGGTCATCACTGCGGTCCCCACGCTGCCCTCAGTGGGCTTTTTGCTGCCTCGCCACCACCCACAGTCCACTAGAAAAATGCTCCATGTAGTTGCACTTGAAAGGAAAGCCACTTAAATCCCAGAGGGATAAGTCCCTCCACCAGTCTCAAAGCCTTCTTTTCTGCCCCAGAGATTAAACATTTGTCAGGATTAACAGGGACATCCTTTTATTCAGAGCAAACACTGTCACCCACAGGGCTGGACGCTTCCCAGTGAGTAGTGAGTGATGAGGCGTCTCACAAAACCTGACCCATTCAGCCTCAGCTGCCATCCAGAAATGGTCCAGGCACTATTCACAATAGTCAAGAGTCAGGAACAATCTACAGATGATTGTGTGAAGAGAATGTGGGATATAGTCTCCACATTACACAATGAAATACTACTTAACTGGGAAAAAAGATGAAACCCTGCCAGCTGCAGTAACGTGGCTAGGCCTAGAGGATACTATGCTTAGTGAAGTGAGTCACATGTAGTTCACAGTGAAACAAAACAAATAAATATAAACTTTTAGACAATGAGACCAAATTAATAATTACCAGAAGCAGGAAGGTGAACTCGTTCATCAGGTTAAAAGGAGTCAATTATAAGAAGAATAAAATTGGACTTTTAGTGGTAAACAATGCAGTTCACACAGATGTTGAAACCCATATAATGTTATAAATCTAGATACTTCAATAAAAAAACTTAAAAATGATCTGTCTAGGAGGACAAATTCTATATGACTCCACTTATAGGAGATACATAGCTAAACTCAAAGAGTAGACTGGGGGTGGTCAGGGGTTGTGGGGTGGGGGAATGGGAGTAAAGATTTCGTGGGTAAAGAGTTTCAGCTGGAGAGGATGAAAAGTTGCAAAGGCCGGTGATGGTGATGATTGCACAAAGTGAATGCACTTAATGCCACCTTTTGCAATGGTTAAAATAATACATGTGATGTTCTACAACATAAATACAGCTCATTTTAAAACCCAGTCGTTCCAGGTGCACAGTGACAGTCTGGTCAGGCCCTGCTGACCAATGCTGGTGTTCATGAACCTTCCCCAAGAACAACACATCCACATTTGAGGGGGGGGAATATTTCTTTTAACCCTGCAGGGGAGCCATGGGCTGGTGGTGACACAGCCCTCAGGAACCAGGGCCCGTCAGAACATGAACTCACGCGCGTCCACAGCTGTAGACCCTAAAGGCCCTGCCTGGTCAGTTTTTTCAAAACACAAGAAATCTCTCCCAGACCTGCAGTCTCTACTCTGGTGCAGAACACTGCTGGAACACAACCTTAAGTAGCCAAAGTGAAACATCCAGACTACAAGCGCCTGGTGGTACTAAAAGCCCCTGGGGTACACTATCAACATCTACATAAACCTGGAAGACCAAAGGAGTTCAAGGAAATGTTGGCCTCCCCTCAAGCTACCATCCCCCATGCCCCCCACTTTGGGTTATTTGTTCTCTCCTATCAGCTTTCAGGAGTATTTCAGTGCAAAGGTCTGGAAGCCTGAGCCAGTCAACCCTTGCAGGAATTGCCTGTCTTGGGAAAGGCCCAGGTTGCATTCCTCCTGGCTCGAGGCCCCACCCAGAAATCTGAGAGCCACACCTATGCAACAGCTCCACTTGTGCAGAATTTGATTACAATTAATCCAACCAGAGTTTAAAGAAGAGACCGAGACAACCACCACCATGTGCACTGCAACAAACTCCCACAAGGAGAGATCTCCAATGTGCTTACAGTCTGGACACGCCCTGCCCTCAGAGTCTGCTCAGCACACCCCTGTTTGGAAGAGGATTGTCAGATCCCCCTGTCAGTTCCCAGCCTCTGTGGGCTCTGGAGTTCAACACACCCACCTCTGAAGAGAATTCCAAGTCACGATGAATTCCCCTAAGGGGGTCCTCTGCGGTTCTGAGCATTTGTTGGGATTCCCCAAAGCAATAAAGACTAGCAAACCTGCACCTTAGGCCATAGATTTTTGGACACAATGGAATACTACTCAGTTATCAAAAAAGATAAACGCATGCCATTTATGGCCACACATTTGGAGCTGGAAAGGATTATTCTAAGTGAAGTGAGTCAGAAGGAGAAAGAGAAATACCACATTGCTTTGTTTATACTTGTAATCTAGAGAAACTAAACAAAGGATCAGGCCTGACCAGCTTTAAGACAGACAATAGAGCTGAGACAATCGGAAAGGAAAGGGAAGGAGGGAGAGAGGGGAACAGGAGGGCTGGAGAGCGCCGAGGACTAAGATCAGACAGTGCGTTTGCTTGCACACAGCAGAATCTCTGCAGCCTGCAGCTTTTCAAGAAGTCAGTTTGAAAGGAAGTTACAGAGCTGTAAACAATCCTAAACGTTTGCATTTCAGGAATCCGCCACCTACTGATGCAGAGCTTGCACAATGGAGGAAGAAAATGCTGAAGACTCACCTTCCCAGACTCACTTGTGGCTGAGGCAATGACCCAGGCTCTACCCAGCAGAAGGCTGCTCCGGCTTTTGACGGAAGGTGTGATGTCAAGCGAGGAGGTGGTGACCATCTTGGTGGTGGCTACTGGCTACACCACTAGATCATCTCCAACCCCAGCTGTGCTGTCGGAGGCTCCAGCACGTGGTTTGGGCAGCTGCTCCCGGTTACACAGTCTCCAAGCCTAGTTTTCTATTCCTCCTGGCAATTCTATTAATACCCAGTGTCCCTTTTCATGTAGCTCCTTCCTTCATAAGTAAACCAAAGTCAAATTCTGCCCCTACCACGAAAATTCCCAAAGGGGGTCTTCTCCATGCATTATACCCAGCACTGTTTATTTTATTTTAGATTAAACCCTGATTTGCAACAACCCATTGAACACACGCGGGTGCTCTTAAAGTGGTGTTCAGTTTTCCGAAAACATCATCAGTGAGCCCACGCTTCCTGAGAAACACAGTCTTAATCGGGGAGCAGGGAGGCAGAGGAATGGACATTTAAAGACTTTGTATTGCACAAAATATTTCCCAACGGTTGGAAGAGCAAAGGCACTTACAGCTCCAGGATATGACGACCGGGAGCCCTCCCAGTCACACCGAGTGTAAGAGTGTCCAGAGGGCAGCGGTGAGACAGAAGAGACCCCTGCACCTCCTTCCATCTCTGCCACGCTTCCGCCAAGCCCCCAGGACAGCATGTTGCCACCCCTGTGCATGAAGAAGTGGCCCGCGCAGGGACTGCCAGAGTGACACCGGGCACAGCCCACGGGGGTCTCGGAAGGCCCCAAACAGCATTTCTCAGCTGTGAGCGGGGTCTGTAATTGCAACCCCGCAGCACTCGGGACCTAGGTTTCCAACTAATAAAATGGGGGGGAGGGGAGAAACTCTAGAATTAAGCCAGTAGTTCTTAAATCCTAGTGCTGGACTGTGTAGCTCTCAGTTTTTATCGGTCTGTGTAGAACTGAGAAAGCACTCCCCAAAATATAGTGAATTTTTCATAACGTTAACCCATTTTTCTTAAAACACTGAGAAGTTGCATTTTGTTATAATTCATTTCACTGTAACATCATGAGATGATAATGAGTAATAGTTATTTTTAATTAGTTCCTTTGAGTAAATAAAAAGTTGGCAACTCTATAAAGAGCTTCCAAATTCCTTTCTGAAATATAACCAGCCCATGAAATTAAAAGCTCTGTAACTGTTGGATCAACTGAACTCAGTTCTCTTCTCAACTGTTTTTTGCCTTTCGATGCCTCCATGGGTGGACCTGAGCCTAAACAGGTGCGGCCAGATTTTAATGAAGCATTTAAAACAGAGCCTCGTACTCCTGTAAAGCATCCTCACACCCTGATGAATTAGTTGGTCTCCCGGCCTCACTCCCTGAGCTACCATAAATGGGTTGCAGTCGAGGTTGTGCATTTTCCTTTGACCAGAGAACTGTTCACTGTAACTTCAGTTAGCCACCTTCTGGAAGCCTTGAGCAGAGGATGCTTTACCTCGAGTGCAGCCAATATTCCCTGGGTTGCAGACTGGCATTCTGTACTGGCTGCCAGCTGTTTCACTCATAGCAGGGGCAGGACTTGGGGGGGGGGCAGGCGATGCTCAGTAGACACTGTGCTGAGTGCCCCTGAGTATTTCCATGTCTCATTAAATAGCACTACATGTATAATACAAAGCTTTACTAATAATTTTTAAAAAGCACAATTGTTTCATTTCTTGTTTTTGTCTAAGAAGCTTCATTTCCACTCAAGGTATAAGAAGATCCAAAATCTTCCTACTCTAAATGAGGTCCCTTGTTTTCCTAAAACTGTGTTCCTTTTATTCAAAGGGCTTAGCTCAATCTGTGACAGCTTGTGGTCACATACATTTATGGATGTGATTATTTGAATAATAGCCATCAATTCCCTTGGGGGCAAAACATGAAGGATCCAGGAGCAGTTATGATTTCGGTTGCCATCACATGCTCCGCACACAGCCATCACTCCATAAATGCTCACTGGTTGAATAAGCAAGATGAAGGTACTTGTCCCTGTTTATGGGTAACCTGTCCAAAAATAGTTGTTTTTTCTGCAACAACCAATTTTTGCTATCCTGCCTTCAAGATTAATGACTTGAAATCAATATAAAAACCAAAATCAAGGTGCTGGTGCTGTTTGGAGCCAAAATATTAAGAGACATAAACTGACAATCTGTTCTAGATTTTTCTGGACTCCCTTTACCAGATTATTAAGCTATTAAAATAGTTCTACAACTGACCTACATCAATTCCAGCAAAAGGAGTTGAAATGTGTGGGTTGGGTTTTCTTGCTCTTCTCTAATGATAGAATTTGCCAGAAGCAAAGACCATATGGACTCACCCAGCTTGGCTTCTTCTAGTAGCACAGGCTGGAGGAGGTGCCTCCCTCCTTCTGCAACCAGGAGTGGCCATGCCTCAGGGACAGGGCAGGTCCTGGGAACAGGGGAAAAGGTTATTTCAGGTCAGTGAGGAGGCAGGTGCCAACAAGTTCTGGGACTAGCTGGGTCTTAGCAGGTGCAGGTAAGTGCAAACTGAAGACGATTTCCAAAGCTAAAACTTGGACTCCAGGTCGTGAGACCTCAAAGCTGACCATGACTTGCACCGGGGAATTCAGCTTTCCCTCCAAGTGCTGATGCAAGGTCCTGGTGACCCTGCATTCCAGAACCCAAGGTGGAGAGGCCACTTTGGCCACTCCTTACCAAAGTGAACTGCCAGGATGGCACAGAGCAGGTTTCCTATGATCCAGGCAGGCAGATGGGAAAGGAGGAGTCCTGGAGTACTCGGGGGCTTTTTCAGGCTTTTAATGGATTTCCTACAGCATTTGCAGTGAGGTAACCAGGTGTGGGGCAGGCAGAGTCTGGGAGGCGGGGAGGTGAGCAAGCCTCCTCGCCCTGGCGAATCTTCACACTTTCTAACTCCCTGAGGTTCTCTCGTGATCTCTTTGCTGGTCTCTACTGCACCCGCCACACAGTCCTCTGCCACCACATGTCCTCTGCTGCCGCACTGTTCTCTGCTCACTGTCACTGGCACATGTCCTGCCCCAGCCCACACTGTCCCCAAGGCAGCCGACAACCAGTCCGTAAGCTAGCACCCGCTTCAAAACTCAGATCAGTTGCCTCTAGGCGAGACCTCAGATAGGTTAATATATAAAGGACCACTGGATCCACCTCTTGACCACTCTCTGCAGTGATGATAAGTTTGTCCTTTGTCCCCCAGAAGGCAAAGTCAAGGAAGTTAAGTACTGTATAGATGCTAATGAAGACAGCAGAACGGGGAGCTGCTCTTCCATGCGGCCCCAGGACTCCCAGGCATCATTTCATTTAGTCCTAACTAGCTTATGAACAAATATTATTCTTTTCTTTTTTCATATGAAAAATAATTTGAGTCCTTGTTACTATTCTTTTTTAAAAGGTTTGTTTATGCATACAGAACTGGGGTACAGGCTAGAGGTGCAGGGAGTGAGAGGATTCACCAGAGACAGAGTGGGGAGCAGAACAGGCAGATCGATGAAGTACGCTGCTGAGGGGAACAGTGGGCAGGTCAGGAGAGGTCTCGCTGTGCCATGCACACCTCCCAGGCAGGGATCAAACTCACACTGTAGTGACTGTGGCCAGCTTGCAGCGCTGCACCCAAACCCACTGTGCCACCAGGGAGGGCCCTTGTTACTAGTTTTTAGGGTTCCCATAACAAAATACCACAACTTGGGTAGTTTAAACAAAACGATTATTTCTCAGAGGTCTTGGGACTGAAAGTCTAACATCAAGGTACTAGAGAGTTGGTTACTCCTTGACATCTCTCTGAGGTCACGGATGAGGCCTTCGTGCTGTCTTCATATGGTGTTTCCTCTATGCAAGCGCAATCCCTGTCCAAATTTTCGCTTATTATAAGGACACCAGTCACATCAGATCAGTGCTCAACCAAAAGGCTTCATTTTAACTTTACCTCTTTAAAGAATCTCCAAAAAGAGTTACATTCTGAGGAATTGGAGGGTAGAATGTCAACATATAAATCTGGGTGGCAGAGCAAACAGTCTAAAGCACCTCTAAATATTTGTGTGAATTTACCCCATAAAATTAAGAGTGTGTGCACAGATTTCACCATAAGTTATGTACTGTGACTTTGACCCTAATAACAAAAATATCTTTAAGGAATGAGTTCAATGACAATGAATAGAAAATTCTACTAAAAGTGTCTTAAACATAACTAGGAATTCAGATGTAGATGGTTAGTAACATTAACTAATGGCTCTCTGAAAAATATCAAGCTGTTGTCTCATGGCCATGAAATGGCTGCTGTAGCTCCAGACATCATGTCTATGTTTAAGAAAGAAAAAGGGCTGTGTTTGCTGTCTTCATTATCATAAAGAAAAGGATTGCCCAGAAATCTTCACAGAAAACTTTCTCTAATGTCTCATGATTATAACTGGGTCTGTTACCCACCTCCAGCTGAACAAGTGGGAAGTACTGAAATTTAGGGTGGGCTTAAGGATGTATAAAGTTCTGGGATGCCAGAGTGAAGGAAAATCTGCAAGGGGTCACTGAGTCGCCACCTTATGCATTAACATGTTGCGGATAAGCTGGGCCTGCTCCCACGGGGACACTTGGGCAGGCTCAGCAAATGGAACCAGTGGCTTCAGGGGAATGACGGATACCCCCTAGGGTGTGACTCAATCAGGACTCCATTCCAGACTTTGTACCCTTCTGGGGAAACAGTGGCTAAGTTTATGGATGTACATGGCCCTGGCAAACTGATTATAGGCATCACTGCTACTTCTCAGGTGTCTGGGCACAGAGATGTAACCAGTTTTCTACAGGAGATACTGACTAGTAAGTCAACAGGACAGCTGCTTGCCCCATTGGGCTGCTTAAACTTCCCAACATCCTCTCCATGTTGCATTTAGAAAAAGAACTGACCGCTCTGGACTCTTTGGATTATCAGAGAATGGGGGGGGGGTAGGAAGGAGCAGGGGGGTGGAGAGACCCAGTGCTGTAAGCAAGATGTCAAACAAGCCAATGGAAAAACAAAGTGAACCGGTAACTGTGCCCTGGGCAGGTCAAAAACATGCCAAGTACCTAATATTTTCTAGTTTCTAAAAGGAACATATTCTAGTTTAATTAGCAGAAACAAAACATATTGAAATGGTGTTTAAAAGAAGAAAAATAGTCACTACTGACAAAAAAAAAGCAGCAAGCTCAATTTTGTAAATATTATAGGTTCTACACAAAAAAATGTATTGTTGTAGCCACTGCAAGCAGCCTAGAGCCATTAAAGTAAAAAATATTTGAATTACGTCAACATTTGGAAGAGTGTATGACTAAAAAGAAAAGAGAGAGACATTCATTGATTGCCACTTCAAGATATCATGCTTAGACAATGATAAGAATAAAAGCAATACAGTTAGGTAAACAGCTGGTGTTTATGACTCAGAGGATTCCTTGTGGGGCCCTCCCTGGTGGTGCAACGAGTTAAAGCACAGCCACTGCAGCACGAGTTTGATCCCAGCCAGAGCGGTGACCCACATGGCGCAGCAGACCTCTCCTGTCCTACCCGCTGCCCTTCAGCAGTGTGTTTCGGTGGATCCGCCTGTACTGCTTCCCACTCTGTCTCTGGTGAGTCCTCTCACCAACGCCCCACACCTCTGGCGTGTACCCCAGTTCTTGTAGCATAAACAAATGTTTTCTTTTTCTTCTAAAAGAAAAAAAAAAAAAAGGATATCTTGTTTAGGGGAGGTATGAGGTGTAAGTCTCCATAGGGTGAAAAATGCATTTATAGCAGATCTAGAACATGTGGCTGCTGTTAAGGACAATGTGCCCAAATTTCTTCCTTGGGATTCAAGTCTTCAGATCCTCTTAGGCCAAAGGAGAATCCAAGAAGTAAACTTAAGCTCCAGTCCTCCTCCCTAGCTCTGCTCCAGGTCCCTTCTCCTGTCTTTCTGCAGACCAAATTCGGGTTCCCATTCCCTCAGGCCTTGCTGTCTGCTCCTTGTAGGTAACATGTAGTGAATTGACCTCTGCTTATGTAAGCAGCTGAGACATACCCAGTGGTTACCCTTCTTAGGAAAGATTTCTTTCTTATATAAAATTTTTCTGACTTCCCTTGATTTTAAAAGCAATAGTTGTCTATTATAAAGAATGTATCGAATTTACAAATTATGTGAAGACCGTGTTGCGTCCTGCAGGGCTTCTCATCTGGAGTTGGCCCTACTGTGTGCCAGCACACAGCTCTACTCTGAGGACACCTGCCTCAGTGCAGCCAGCCATGGCACCCAGGGACTATGGAGTAGGCCCTCTGAAAGCCTTACCCTGACTTCACTGGAATTCACACAGCCAATCTGATGTACTCCTCAGGGAGTTTAAACATGAGGCTACAGCATGACAGGTGAGTGGGAGGAGCATTGGCCAAAGGGCTTGTAGAGAGAAGGAAGGTGCCAGCCCTGAGACTGTGCCCGGCCCACTCAGTGTGATTACAGATTAAATCTTTCCTCCAAAATTCTTGTGTTGAAATTCTAGGTCATGATGGTAGAAAGAGGAGAAGAAAATGCACAAATCCATTTCACAAATGCAAGCCACAGATCAGAAATATGGAGGGGGACAGGAAGAGGTAAAGGCTGGGTAGGGGGAGAAAGAGAGGAGAAGGAGGTAGGGGGAGACATGGAAGGGGAAGACAAAGAGGATGAAAAAGAGGAGGCAGGCAGGCAGGCAGACACTGAGGCAGCATTAGGCTCTCAACTTCATGAGGGAAACCACCATGATTCTATTGTTCCTGGAGATAGTGTCTGCACTGAGAGTTATCCAGTCAAGTTTGAGGATTGACTGATGGACGTAGCAGAGTAGGGTGGGAGGTTGGTGGGGAGGGGATTCAGATGGACACCTGAGAAGGTCAGCAGCCTGGTACCTCTGCAGAACTCTGAGCAGTGATGGCCCCACCTTACCCACATGGTCCCCTCGCCCGTTCCCTTTAGTATCAAGATTCCTGTCTTGCCAAACACAAGAATTGCCAGACATAAGAAAACCCAAATATCCATCAATAGGAAAATAAACCACAGTACATCCACAAAATGGAATACTACTCAGTCGTAAAAAGAGAACTACTGATGAATGCCATATCATGGCTACAGCTCAGGAACACTATGCTATCTGAAAGAAGCCAGAAACAAAATACACACTGTGATTTCATTTATATGACATTCATGGAAAAGCTAAATATAGACAAGGAGCAGACTAGTAATTTCCAGGGACCAGGGTTTTGGGGATTGACTACAGAAGATAGCACACAGTGAATTTTTTAGAATGATGTAAAGTTCTTTTTACTATGTGATGCTTACATGATTTTATGCCTTTGTTACATAACTCATCCAGCTGTACACCAAAAAAAGGCAGTTTTTTTAATATGTAAATGGTAGAACCAGTGAGTCTGACCATACCCCCCCCAAAAGTAGTAATCACACCAAAAGGCTTCCCCTGCCCTTTTAGTATCTATGAACATATCCTTGGATAAATTTCCAGCAATGGAACTGCTGAAACAGTGTGTGCACATTTTAAGGACCCACAGTGTTTTTACAAGACTGTTTTTCGAGACAAGTCTTCAAGGGAGTGACAGCAGACAGAAGGCAGCCTGCACAAGGAGCCGGGGGAACACCAGTATTGCTCCCCAGCAAAGCTCATGTGAAATTGGGCCCCTCTTTCCCCCTCACCTAAAGTGTCAGGAATACCTTGTCTGATTCCCATTCCTCCATCTCTAGAGCAGGGACTCAGCACCGCCCAGCGTTGCCTAGGTCAACCTGCACCATCAGGTAAACTAGTCTACCTCTTGCTGTCCTGGACACTCAATGACTGAGCTAGTGACTACTTGAAATGTGTATAGTGCAAAGAGCACTGAATTTCAAATTTTCTTTAAATGTCAAGCTTAATCAAAATTTAAATCTCCACATGAGGGCCATCCCTGGTGGCGCAGCGGGTTAAAGCACAACACTAAGAAGCTAAAGCCACTTCCTCATGAGTTCGATCCCCGCCTGCCCCAGAGGAGATCCACATGGCGTGGCAGACCCCTCCTGACCCGCCTGCTGCTCCTCTCAGCAGTGTACTTCATCGATCTGCCTATTCTGCTCCCTACTCTATTCCTGGTGAATCCTCTCACCCTCCACATCTCTGGCCTGTACCCCAGTTCTGTATGAATAAATAAATCTTAAAAAAAAATCTCCACATGAGACTAGGGGCTACCCTATCTGACACCACAGTCTTAGAACAATCCCCCCCAACCCCCACACACCTGCAGAAGTGAAGGGTCCCTCGCTTGGCATCCAGAGTCCCGTCAGTCCCACAGTGGGGCCCAGTCTGACCTTGCAGCCCAGGCCTGAATTCTGGCCTTTCTACCTTGTACTCCAGAATCAGAACTTGGGATCCTATTTCGCTCCTCGTACTGAAGTACCCCGCCTAAATCCCCTCCCATGCTTGTCTCCCTTGCTCCTAGAAGACTGGGTCCCTATAGGAACTGGAGTTCTGCACTCGGGCCCTTCAGAAGCTGGATGCCAATGCTGCAGTACCACGCTCCTGCCCCCAGCCCCCTCAGGCCACCTATCCTTCTGCCTATCAGGGCTTCAGCCCTAGGTGCTGCTGGGGCTTGCTTTTCTGGAAGTCTGGATCATCAGCGTAGGAAGGAGATTACTTTTTATCATTTTCTCCACCCCCTTATTTCAGGTTTCAACTCTTTGAAAACTGACCTGATCTTTGGGATTTTCGCCTAACTACTGCCATCACCTGTGCCCAGGTGTGTGGGAGGGATGACTGAAGAGAGAAGTATGTGGCGAGGCAGCTGCCACAGACACAACCCTCGTTTCAACCGAGCCAAGCTTGACTATGGCAGGCCTAGCAAATACCAGCAGATGCGCCTGGCTTAGCTGGTTTCAAGACTAGGCCTTATCCACATTCAGCTCAAAGCCCCCGCAGGCACCGCCACACAGTGGCGTCAGCATTTCCCAAGCTTGGGGAACAGAAAGCTTTTATAAAGTGGCCGATGCCCATTTTATGAGCGTATTTGCCAGTGAAGGACAGGGTTCTTCTCCAGATAATGAATGGAAAACCCCACCCTCTTCAGGGAAGACCCGCCCTGGCTGACAGGGTAATGTTGCCTCCCTGCCTCTTCAGGACGAAGCATCAGGACCCAACCATCACCTGCTATCTCTAGGAAAAGTAGGACACATGGGGTTGGGGGTTCTGATGAGAAAGGGCTCTTTACTCACACTGCCCGAAATGCCCACTGCATCCCTCTGGACCATGGCACCCTGGTTTCACTTTTAAGTCATCGAATGGAGAGACCTGGACAGCAAGACACATACTGTCCAGTCTCTCTGCAGCAAGGATATTTAAGTTCTCGATGGCCACAGACAGGTAGGGGCAAGGAGGGGGGGTGCAGCGTTTGTTCGACACAAGCGCAGTCTCCAAAAGTGACAGACACAGGCCTCCCCTGGTGGTGCAATAAGTTAGGATGCAGCGCTGCAAGCTGGTCACCGCCGCTTCAGTGTGAGTTCAATCCCTGGCCCTGGAGATAATCCACATGGCGTGGCAGTGCTCTCTTGGCCCGCCCACTGCTCCCCTCAGTAGGGTACTTCATTGATCTGCCTGTTCTGCTCCCCGCTCTGTCTCTGGTGAAGTCTCTCACCGCCCCTGCACCTCTGGCTTGTACCCCAGTTCTGTATGCACAAATAAATAAATCTTAAAAAAGAAAAAAAGTGAGGGCCCTCCCTGGTGGCGCAGCGGGTTAAAGCAAAGCACTAAGAAGCTAAAGCCACTTCTGCATGAGTTCAATTCCCGCCTGCCCTGGAGGTGACCACATGGCGCGGCAGACCTCTCCTGACCCGCCCGCTGCTCCCCTCAGCAGTGTACTTCGTCGATCTGCCTGTTCTGCTCCCCACTCTGTCTCTGGTGAAGCCTCTCACCCTCCGCATCTCTGGCCTGTACCCCAGTTCTGTATGAATAAATTAAAAAAAAAAAAGTGACAGCAGACACTGTCCACAATCGGAGAGACAGCCTATTTGACTGTGTGATGGTTACGTGAACACAAGATGCCAGAGAAAGATGCAGGATGGATGCGTCTGGAGCGCCGGTGATGAGGACACTCACGGGAGGGTCAGCTAGAGCAACACCGTCAGGACTTGCTCATCCTCCCCGCTCCTCCTGCCAGAAGACACGCCATTGCATGCTGGGCCTCACCTCTTGGGTCCACAGGAGCGAATTAACCACAGCGGGGTGGGGGTGGAGGGCAGAGGGTGACAGCCGGCAAAAACTAGTGCTCTGTTAAAAGGAATTTTGACCACAGAGAGCATTTGGGGAGCCATTCAGCTGCCCTGCTCCCTTAGCAACTCAACATCCAGTGTGAGATCTTTGAAAAAACCCATTAGCTGAAAAGTAGTTAACTAAGTAGGTGATAAACATCCATAGCCTGACTTCCACTGCCATCTAAAGATCTGTAATGCACAGATCGATTTACTTTTACCAGGAAATGGCACTGCCTGCTTAGTCACATAACACGTAATAAGCATGGCTGGCACAGGGAAGGCGCTGCATGAGTCCGTCTCCCAGTTCCAGGCTGCTCGTGCTCAGCAGCCACCGATCACAGGTGAGAAGTGAGGGCTGGAGGTAACTCAAAGGTTACCCATCTCCTCTAAACTTGAAGGCAAAAGAGTGGTTGTGACTGCTGAACTTTGGATGTTCAGTTTTCTCAGTGACTCGGAAGGGGTCTGGGCAGTGGCACAGAGGCACCGCGAGCCCCAGCCAAGGGCTGCAGAGACACAGAAGATCATGTTTGACGCTACGAACCATTCACCCTGGTCCTGCCCCACAGAAGCAGAGCATATATTGTGTGCAGTATTTGTTTCTGCGAGCTGAAAATTTGGATTGTAGATGAAATTTTAGAGCTGAGTAAAAGGCTAACCCATCCGCCCAGGGGCAATATGAACATCACTCCCTGCGGTGCATTACACCTGGCACAGAGGTGTGATGAGCTGTGGCAACTCAGGCTTGAAACAGCCCTCAGGGCCTTTAAAAGGTCTGAGGGTTGAATTGATTTAATCATCAAGTCAGGAGAGCTTCAAAGCAGCCCGGCTTCCAATAACCCCCACATCTTCTGCAGAGCCTGACAGAGCGCTGCCTCCCTATTTCCACAGTTCCCTCGATAGCCCACTCAGCTGTCCACACCTAGCTTCAGCTCAAATGCTTGGACATGAGCCTCTTACCTCCCACAGAAGCACCTGTGCAACTACCCAAGTTGGGGGACTCTGACTCATCCCTCCTCCCTGCTCCCTGCATCCCCAGTCATCTGGTCCCCAAGCCCGTAGGCTCTGGGTGAGAAATATCACACAAGTGACTCTTTGTTGAAGCTTCCTCCTGATCGCCCAGCTTACTGCACTGATCTAGCGGCCCCTCCACCCTCCATTCTGCCCAGACTCAGCCTCTTGAGACCAGTCTGTTGCTAGCTTTCAAAAGAGGAAACCAAACTCTCCAAAAGACAAAGCCCTTCCCGTCTGACCTCCAGGCTGACTCAGCAGTCCCTTCTACCCCACCAGTCCTCCTGATCTCAATTCTCCAGCCATTGTGTGTTAAAGACCTGACTGTACACTTGACCCCTCCTGCCCTCACACACACAGGTCCCCTGCACACTCTTTGACCCATCTGGTAAACTCACTAGTCCCTTCAGGCCCTCCTATGAAGACTTCCCAATTCCCTCTGTGGCCACACCTCCTTTTTGTTTTCAGTTGGGGGGAGGGAGGGTGTGTGAGGGGTGTAGGGGGCTGTCTCTCACTAGACTCCAAGCTCCCAGAAGGCAGGGAACTCACAGGCCTGGGGCATGCCTGCTAGGACACAGTGGAAGCCGGACACAGAGCTGGGCCTGACAGCAGCTCTTATCCGCACATCAGGGCTGTTCTGCAATGGCCGGGAGAGGGAATGGGAACATGACTCTCAAAGAACACCCTGATGACAGAGACCATTTTTGGAATATTATGCTAGGGTCAGGTTCTGGCCAGGCCTGCCAAAGGTTTATCATGGTCATCCTTACCACGGTTTTGTGGAGTTGGCATTAATGCCACTTTTTATTGGAATTCAAAGGCTTAGAGGTGCTAAGTCACCAGCCCAAGACCCAATGTCTGGACTTTCAGCTACCATCCTGGTGAAGAAGCACCTCCAGAATGTGTCATTTCACATCCAACAGTGGTGCCAGCTCTGCTTAAGAGTTGGGGCGTCATTGAGAAGGATGTTGGCTGGGAAGGAAAACTCCGCAAGTTATTTTCACTTGAAATGGCATTCTGATGGGTAGAATGTAGTTTTTTTCCATCTTGGGCTTGACTCAAAGTCTGCTAAGAGGCAGAGACCTTCAGCGCCCTGGTGATCCAGACACCTGTGGTTAAGGGCTTAGCCTGAGGGGTGCCCTGGGTTGCAGCCCCTGTGGAAGCCTGGACACTTGGCATTAAATGCTAAAATGACTTTGGGTGGATAAGGTGGGAATCCACCCCCAAAGACACATACCATTCTGTCTCTCTGCATCATCTGCAAAACTCTCCTGTCCACCTCCTCCCACCCCCTGCCATCCATCTGGCCTAACAGCAGGCCCAGTATACGTCTGGGGCAGATCCTAGTCAGAAATGTGCCAACTTGCCCTCTCTCTTGAGGCCCATCTTGCGGTTGAATCATGTTCTGTGTCTATTCTAGGCCACACTCATTTCCTGGGGTGGAAATTAGGTTTTGACAGTGTTCCTTTCACATTTAATCTATTCATTTTAATTATAGCCAGGCCCTTCAGCTCAACGATGACTCTTCCTCAGGATTAAACTGATAGTTCTGACAGAAAACAAGGTCCATTCAGAAGGTCCCTCCCTCACCTTTCTTCTGTCCCTCCTCACCCATGAGGAAAGCATAGGATTTGTTTCGGACTCTTGCCCTTCCCTACAAAAAAGGATGTGCAGGGAGGCAGTCTTGAAATACTGTCAGCTAACTAGGGGGACACCTAGTGACGAAAGGAATGAAACACAGCAAGAAGTTACACACACACACACACACACACACACACACAGAACAACTTGACTGAGGAATAATCAACATCCAAATACTCATGTATAAGGAATGCATCACGGTGTACATCAGAGCTCAAGAACTTTTTCTATCTTGCATAGGTGAAACTTTGTACCCATTGATATTAAGAGTTTTCTCTCCAGTCTTTCCATTTTCTACATTATTCGCCAGAGCTTGTAAATTGCCTCATTCAAGATGGCACTACAGCCCACTGCTCACCACACTTGCAACACCTGGCATTTCTAGAGGGATTAGCTTGGGTCATCCTCTGATCATATTGGGTCTATATTTAAAAACAAAACAGAAATCCTCTTACAGCCAAAATTCTTTTGTTATCATCCCCCCAAAATGGAGGCGGGGGGTAGGGGGGACAGGGTCAACACAGGACGTAATAGAGGCAACAAGAGGCAGGGAAAAGAGCTACGGCCAGCACAGGGGGGACGGGATTCTGTCCCTGCTCCACCTGGCAATCAAGCCCATGGAGCATGCTCAACCTCAGTTTCTACAGCTGTCAGACAAAGATGTTGGACTGCAGGATCTCTACGGTTCCTTCCAGCTGTAAAATTACATAAGTGTATGCTGTCAAAGGAGGCGCTGGTTATTATTTAGTTCTCATGTGGACTGGAAGCTGAAGGAAGTCAGAACCTGTCCTTGGGAACCTTTCTGGGGCGTGAGCACAAGTCATGTGGCACACTGAGAACTAGCCCAAAGGCACCCCCTGTGCAAACTGTCTAGGAATTATTCATGACACACAGGCGAAAGGCGGGAAGGGCAATGGCTGGTTTGACCTTTGGGAGGAGATAAGTGGGAAAAGGAAAGTTGTTTGCTAAATAGGATAAATCATGGGTTTTCCAGATGGAAAGGACCTTGTAGATTCTCTATACCTTCCCACTTCCAGACATGTCTTCAACATGACATAAGGCATTTTGACCTGGATCGAAAATCACACAGTTAGAGCAACCTGCTAAGACTAGCAGCAAGAAACTCCTGTTTGAAACCCAGTGCATCCAATCAGAGTGTCTATTCCTATATGTATGTTTGCAAAAGTCATATAAAAACAACATAAAAATGTGACAAGTGTTAAAAGTCATAGCTCTAGCAGACCTCAGATAGCCCTGACACAAGTGAAAAGATGGTCCTCAGGAAAGGGGAGATGGTCCTCAGGAAAGGGTAGACACCATTTTTAGGATGTTATTTGTTTCTTGGATATAGAGAGTCTGACCAAGAACTGCGGATGAGGAAACCAAACATTTCACTGAGAATTTACTAACAGTATTCTGGAACACACACAACTCATATGTCCTCCTCTGTTCTCACATGGCCTGCAGACAGTGGTAAACCGGGCCTGTGTCGGCCCAGGGTAAGAGGTGGAACAACAGCCCCCAACGATATCCATGTCACAGCTGGCAATTCCCGAAGCTGTGGATGTCACCTCATCAAGCATAAGGTTCTTCACAGATGTGGTCAGGCCTAGGATTCTGAGATGGGGAGAGTCTCCTGGGTCATCAGGTGGACACTACATGTAATCCCAGTGTCCAGTAAGAGGAAGGTAGAAGATTTGACAACAGAAGAGAAGGCTGTGCTGCCCAGGTAAGGTACAATGGGTGGTGTGACAAGCTCAGGTGTGCCGCGCAGTCAACCCACAGTGCCAGAGCCACCCTGGGGTTTCTTGCAAGCATTGCCCTCTGACACAGATTCATCTGGAAAGGGTTGGGACTCCCTGTTTGGAGATGAGGACATCTGTGCCGACCGTGGAGTTGTCATTTTGTCTCTATTGCGAGAGGCAGGCCTGACAGATTGGCGACACCCCACCTCACTGGCCTGGCGCTCAAAGCTTGTGATTTTGGCAGCGGGACAACTTAGCCAGGAGACAAAACGCGAGTTGAGCAAGTTAGGGCTGCCTGCGAACAGGCCGCACTCGCTTCTAACATATTTCAGTATTTCCCCATGTTCTGGAACACTTTGAGACATCACAGTACTCTCACCCAGGCTCGAGCGCCTCCCCCCACATCACCTCGCCAGCCAGCGAGCACAGCCGAGGCCCAGGGAGTTATTTCACCTGAAACCTCAAAGCACATCTAGAGTCACAGAGCATTTCTCAGATGCTGAGGTGACTGGAGAGTGCGCGTCTGGTTTGGTTGCTGGCTTGTTGGCTGAAGACAGAATGTTGGGCAACATTTAATTAGAAAAATTGGGCACAACTCCAGCAGATTGAAACATTCCTGCTTTCTTGTGATCTCCCAAAATGGGTGCTGGAGGGGAGGGCACTCAAATCATCAGATGAGAGAGCTGGGAGCAGGCTGACTTAGCCACACGCCTGCCGTTCTGCAATGCTAATTAAGTTGGTTGAGCAAAGTCTGAGAAGTCACCTAGATTTGTCACATCTCCAGAAGTGCAACGTGACCAGGACTCAATTACGTGCGAGGGAAGTCCCTGGAACTGAGGTCAAGTGGGTAAACGGCTCTCAGCCCTTAAAGGTTACAGAGGCAGGGGCCTATTAAACTGCCTCTCTGAGGCTGAACATGCAGGTGCACTTACAGCAACAACCCTGAGCTGAGCTCCTAGGTCAGCTAGGAGAAAGAAAGGGGTTCCCCAGAAGCGAGGCACCTTGGACAACCTGAATCCCAGCCTCGTGTTATAAAGTCTTTTTAATTGATTTGGGTGGGGGCACCCTTACTCAGACCCACGGTCAGTGTTGCTAGAATATGTTCGCTGCTTTTGATCTCCCGAGTTAACTTGGTTCCCTTTGTCTCCAAAGGCCAGAGGCACGAAAACCTACAAATATCTGTAACTTAAAAATACAAGCGATTTAAGATTATGACAACCAGTCATGTCGCAGATTAACAAGGAAAAGGACCCCCAAGCTTCTGCTCCTATTCAGCAGGAAACAGATCCAGAAGATGGGTTCACCCAGCACCCCTCAGAAACGAGAGCAGGACAGGGGAGGGAACTGCCACCACCTGGTAACCACAGGTTACCTCAGCCTTTCAGCCTTGCCCTGTCTGTCCTTGTTCTGCTCCTGTTTATCTTTTTTTTTTTTTTTTTTTTTTTTTTTTTTGCAGATGAACCAGAAAAGCAGGCAAAACCAGCTGAGAATGGTTGCAGAAGACAAGGGCCAGGTCTCTTCTGCTTCCCCCTCTATCCAGCAGGGAAGACAATACCAGGTGGGCTCTTCAGGGTGCCTGAGAAACAGAGCCAGTAGGTGGGGGTGTGCAGTGTAAACAGCGAGATAATACGGAAACAGACATAATACAGACAGCGTGCATGTGCTGTGGAGTCCATGGCTATCCCCACACCCCTCCCATGTTTCCTATTTTCTTTTGTGTGTGTCTTTCCCCTCTGTGTCCCCCAGGCATGCCAGGGAGCCATCAACTCTGCAGACATAGAAGGAGAAGGGGAGCAGAAAAGCCCCTGCTATGACCACATGAACCTCCCCACCCCCAAAGTGCCTTCCCCACGGTGGGGGAGCAAACTGCATGGAGAAGGCATGTGTCCGGATGCAGCTACTGCCCTGGAGAGGCTCCCAGGAACCTGGGCTCTTGCCACTCACCCTGCCAGGCACTCATCTGGCAGGGAGTGGGGACCAGGAGGCAATAAAACACCCATGAGTTGTGACAACATGGGCGCTATCTCATACAGCAGATAGATGGGGAGAGACAGAGTATGGTTTCATTCACATGTGAGACATAAACAGACGGATGAACTAAATTAAACAGATTGTTGGTGACAAGAGGGAAATGGCCAGGGGAGGTGGGTCAGTCAGTTCAGTGATGTAACTGTAGGGTGAAGGATGGCATCAGACTTCTAGTGGTGAACACGGCATTAAATGGATACAGTCTGCCCTGAGGCACCCAGAAACCTACATAGTGTTATAAACCAATGCTACTTCAATTTTATTTTAACTTTAAAAAATGAAAAATAAATTAAAAAGTAAAAGGACCCAGGCACAATTTGCCTCCCACCTTGCCCTTCAGAATAATCCTGACCCCTACCGCTATTCCAGCAAGCAGAAGGGCCCCCACTTATCGTGGGTGTCAAAGAATACAAGGGGCTGCAAGCCTCCAACATCACAATCCAGATGCTCACCCACCCTCACAGGATCAGCGCGAGAGCCACAGCAGCTCTGTGCTCACCCTTCGGCCGTGTTTCCAAGGTGAAGGACTGTAGCACTGAACTTCACTTGGTGAGACCTGACCTTGCCTGGCCACCTTCTGAGCAAATAAGCAAATACCACAAACACCCAACCTTCCTCTTCCTTTGCCCGCAGTCCTTAAGCAAACAAGCACTTTCTTCATGCCAGGCACTATACCAGGTGTTCACGACCAAAGATGAGTAAGTCTAGCTCTGGTCTGGGAGAGCTCTCGGCCGGTGCCCCGCCCCTTGCCCAGGCTTCATCTGTGGCTGAGCCGTCCTTGGCTGTGCTGACTTCCTATTCCCAGCTCTCTCTGTCCAACCCTTTCAATCTACACATAAAGTATCGCAGCTGGAAAAGTCCCCTGACTAGATACAGCAGTTCTCTAAACTCCAAACTGGGCTGACTCCACTCTTTTTAAGTCACCAGCTCAAGATCAGATCTTGTCTTAGAAGTGGCTGAATCAATCCAGCCACTAGAGGGCGCCCACCTACCCTCGATCTGCCTACATCTAGAGCAGAGATTTGCAAAGCCCAGTGCTAGAGCAGTACAGTGCTGGGGAGGGAGGTTCCCCTCTAGTGCTGCCCACTACTCGCCTACAAGAAAAGCAGGACAGGATCCACTGGCACCAGTATTCTGGGCTGCCCACATACCTCTGTCTGGAGATCTTTGCATCATCCCTTGCCGCTAGTTTACTGGGAAGATGTCTTTTCTAGAATGCAGTGAGAATTTCTCTGAGAAGCAACCAGAATTCAGGTCGTGGAGAGATGCTGAACCTCCCGTTGGGTTCCTGCCACTCACGAGCTTGCGGTGATCATGACCTCCATGTTCGAGCCCATAGACCTCCTTTTCTGGGTCTCTCCCATGCCAGTTCCTGCTCGGCATCTCCTCCCTCATGGAGTCAGCATCCCCCAGGATTCTCTCCTTGGCCCCTTACCCTTCTCCTTTAAGCCCTTCTAACTGAGTTCATCCACTGTCATGGTCTGTCAGCCCCCAATGGCCCATGCCACTCTGACCTTCCATTTCACACCTCCACTGTCCCCTAGGACATCCACATGAATTTCAAAACCGAGAGGTCCAAAACTAAAGAAATCACAGTGCACACCCTCTGTTCCCATACACATACCCGTCAAAAGACCTTTTCTTCCTCTTTATTGCTACTCTCAACTAATAGGATCACCATCTAATTAATTCCCAAAGCAGAAACTCAGCAATCATTTCCCTACTCTCCCACTCTATTTAACCATGCCCCAAAGCCTGATGATTTTATCTTTCAAATATGTTCAGTCCATCAGCAACCCTCATGCAGGGCCCCACCATCTTTACCTAAGTCACAGTGACATAAGAAGTTAAACTCCTTGGGCTCAAGTCTGCACCCCACTCATGACTGCCTCTCCACTAATTTCCTACCACATTCCTCCTCACCACTCTTCATCAAGTTAAGACTCCACCTGTGATTTTCCAAGGCCAGGAAGTCATGCCCTGTGCCTTTCCTCCACCCCACCCTCACTGAGAGTCCCTTTCCCACCTGGTTTTGCTTGGCTACTGCTTACTCACTACTGTGGGCTTAAGGGTAGTTCCCCAAAAGATATTTCCACTTGGAACCTGTGACTGTGGCCTTATTTGGAAAAACAGTTTTTGCACATCCAGATGAAATCATCCTGGATTACCCAGGTGGCCCCTAAATCCAAGAACAAGAGTAAGAAGGAGGAGAACAAATACAAGAAGGCACATAGAAAGTCATGTGAAGACAGAAGCATAATCAGAACACATCAGCCTGGGGGTGCAGAAGCTACAGAGGTGAGGAATCTCCCCTAAACCACCTTGACTTTTGGACTTCCAACCTCAGAAACTGCGAGAAACTTAATTTTTCTGGTTTTAAATTACCAAGTGTGTGGCAATTAGTCCTAGGAAACCAACGCACTCAACCTTCAGAAATCAGCTCACACATCACCTCCCCCAGGAAGTCTTCCCCGAGTTCCTCCCACCATCATCCACCTCCTACCAACTTAAATCAGATTCACTTTTTGTGTTTGCGTTGTTCTAGAGACTCCTGAAAGGCAGCAACTGGATTCCATTCCCAATGTGACGTGAGGGGCCAGCACTGTCCTAGGTCAATAACACACCTAGGACCAGACAACACATGAGAATCTCAGCCCCCGGGCCTCTCCCGTTCCAGGTAATGTGCCAGGCCCTTCACAAAGATGAGCTCCTTGAGTCACCTCATTATGTGCAGGAAGCAGGGACTGGCATTTCTGCTTCATAAGGGGAGAAACTGCAGTACAGCAGCTGGCCCACGGCCATTCATTGAACAGTTAGAATTTATAGTTACATCTCTTCAAATCACAGGCAGGACTTTCAAAAAGTCAGTGACCAACCTGAGGAAGAAAGGATGTTGGAAGAAAGCAGGAGGGAAAAGACTGGATTAATTGGCTGGTTTTGAGACGATGGGAGGGTGAGAGGGAGACAGGAGAGGGGATGGAAGGGGAAATAAGTTAGTAACCTAGAGGTATTCTAACTCATATGGCTGCATAAACATATTCTAGCAGTTTCTTTTTAAAAAATTAACAATATAATAGTTTATTTTTACATCATTTTGTGCATTTTTCCATCTCACTTATAATCCCATTGAGGTTCCCATCACCAAGTCACCCGTGTGCCATCACCATAGTCCAGTGCATTTTGCTCTCCACTCTGTTTTTGATCCCATTCCCTACTCTACCCCCATAAAATGTCTCTGGTGTATAGCTGTTTGTTATTATTATTATTTTTTTGCCTAGTCTGTTATATTCTTGCTATGAGTGAAACCATCCGGTATTTTTCCTTTTCTTTCTGGTTTATTTCGCTAAGCATGATCTTTTCCAGCTCCATCCATGTTGCTGCAAAAGGCATGTGTTTTCTTTTTTTTGGTTGCTGAGTAATATTCCATTGTGTGTATGTACCACATCTTTTTAAAATCCAGTCATCTACTTTTGGGTATTTGGGCTGTTTCCATGTCTTTCCTATTGTAAATAAAGCAG
>NW_004567115.1:38765348-38765925 GCF_000260355.1 Condylura cristata | reverse complement strand
ATATATATATATATCACCTCCATCTCAGTCAGCATACATGTGGCCTCTTTATTTGGTGTTACAGAGGACCAAAATACAGTTATATCGACACCCTAATGAAGCCCCTTCACGCTTTAAGAGGCAACAACCAGTTCAAAGGGGGAATGTATAATTTCTTAAGTAATTGTCTACGTGGTAAGGTTACCACTAAATAGGAAGTGAACCAAAATCACAGCAGTATAATGCCACTAGGGGGAGGGTGACCGACATACTGGCAAATCAGGGATGGGGGGCAGCCATCAAGATCTATCCCCTTAGGCCCTCCCTGGTAGCATAAGGGGTTAAGATGCTGCAGTTTGAAACTGTTCGCAGCCACTGCAGCATGGGTTCAATCCCTGGCCAGGGGCCAGGGCGCTGACCCACATGGCACAGCAGATTTCCCCTGTCTTGAGCGCTGCTCCCCTCAGCAGTGTATTCTCACACTCCCCACATCTCTGGCCTGCACCCCAGCTCTTGTATGCATAAATAAATAAATCTTTTTTTAAAAAAATCTATCCCCGGCCCTCCCTGGTGGGGTAGCGGGTTAAAGCACTGCACT
>NW_004567115.1:38764303-38764972 GCF_000260355.1 Condylura cristata | reverse complement strand
AGGCAGTCACCAGTGTACGAACTGGGGTCTGCAACTTGAGTACTGCCTGCACAGCAAGGCCCGTGAAGGACTGCTGTGATTTACAGTTGTCCTCAATTTTTGCCCCACATTCTATGTAACTGATTGTAATTTACAATAATGTCTTCTCTTCAATAGCACATGCTTCCAGCTTTCTGTGAAAATTCACCCTGCAAAGCAGAAGTCCCCTTACTTACCCTGAGTCAAAGCTCTGCAGTGATCACTTCTGTAGGGCTGCTCAGACTAACAGAGCAAACAGCTATAATTGTCAGCCTTAAAAGGAGAGCCAGATCCCACACACTCTATCTCCCAACTCTGTGATATTCATGTCAAATATGGAAACTACCACTGTCATCTACCTGCAATCTCCTAAGAGCAATTTTCTCAATAGTTAAATTTACACTGGCTTTAGTTATTTTAGTTCTTTTAAAAGTCCCAAAACAGGACCCTCCCTAGTGGCGCAATGGGTTAAGCACACACTGTGAGGCTGTCCGTAGCCACCACAGCATGAGTTTGATCCCCTGCCAGGAAGGTGACCCACATGGCACAGCAGACCTCTCCTGTCTCACTCACTGCTCCCCTCAAAAGTGTATTTCAGTAGATCCACCTATTCTGCACCCCACTCTGTCTCTGGTGAACCCTCTCACCCCT
>NW_004567115.1:38703711-38763668 GCF_000260355.1 Condylura cristata | reverse complement strand
AAAAAAAAAGTCCAAAAATAAATGGTAAAATATGACCATATACGGCCCCAGGAGAGAGTGCATGTAGAATTAGCGCCAGCATTGATGCAAAAGTCATCCTTAAAATTCCTTTCCTTTTCCTTCATTCATCAGAACTACAGCAAACAACAACTACTCCCAAACTCTGGGCAGACGACAGACATAGGAAAGTCTGTAAACACTCTACAGAATACTAGAGCAAGCTATACTGTGAAGAACAGCTTCAGCCTGTGCAGTGAATCAGCTCCAGTTAGGACAGCTTGAAAGCAGGTCCGCCTTTACTCTCCTAGGGTGGGAGTCCTGTCTGGGATTTACCCATCAGGTAGCCATCTGCTCTTAAATACCAAGTGGGGGGCCCAACTCAGCTAGAGCAGTGTTCCTCAAACCACAAAGGGCACACAAACCAACTGTGTTATTGTTCCAATGTGGATTCTGATGGTTGGGGGTGTGTGTCTGAGATTCTGCTTTTCCAGTGAACTCCCAGGTGGTGAAGAGGCTGCTGGTCTGAGGGCCATTCTTGAGCAGTGGGGGACTAGACCACCTCACTTCACTGAGACAAAGCCAAGCCAAATATGAAGACATCAGATGCCCACAGACAGGAGCTGGAAACATCAGGACAGGAGGTGCTGCTGATCACAGCGGTGACATAGAGCTGCTGCCTCACTCGGCAAAAACTGCCAGACACCAGATGGTACAACAGAGTTAAAAAGCACTGAAATCCCCGCTGCTCCCCTCAGCAGTGAATTTCAGTAGATCTGCCTGTCCAGCTCCCCACTGTCTCTGGTGAACCCTCTTACCTCATCCTCCCTCCCCCACTGCTAGCCTACACCCAGCTCTTGTATGCATAAATAAATAAAATATCTTTTTAAAATAAAAGCATTGAAATCAACTGTTTCAGGACAAGAACAAAGTAGATAAAAGCAACAGTGCCAGGCAGTGACCCCATTATGCATACAGGTTTCACAGGCCTCTGGCTTTCTTTCGGATTTGGGTTCAAATACACACAGACACCTTCAACGCGTGTCCTCGTGACTGGAGAGACTGGGATTACTGGGTCCCTCGCACCTTCCCCACTCACTGACAAGAGTCTCCTGACACATAGGAGTTGGTGAGCTGAGAATCTGCTGCTGGTCAGAGGAAGCAAGGAATTGGGACGCGAGCAGTGAAAAGCCCAGCAAAGTTGCCAATCCAACAGGACAGCTGCTGTGCGGCTGCCGGAGCGGCGCTGCATGGCTGTGTGCTGAGGTGCTGAGGTGACAGGGCCTTCGGTGCAGACACGTCCTTTCCACGGGTAAAGGTACCCGGGGCAGGGCCTTGCACCTGCTGCTTGGTCTTTCCTGGCTGGGCTCACCCATTCTATTCTCACTGGATGGGAGCAGCAGGAGCACATAGGTACCTCAAGGGTGCACTGGCCGCTCTGAGGATGAGCTCCCCAGCAGAGGCAGCAGGCGCCTATGGGATGTCTGCCAACCTGGATCGTGGGAATCCTGATGGGATTTCCCAGAGAAGTAAACTGAGGCACACACAGCTTAACAACCCATCAGTGACAGCAGCTCCCCAATTCCCCCTTGGCTTCTTCAGTGGCCAAGTGGGGGTGGGGATGTGATGCTCTTTCAGGCTCCTTTCAAGGGCACATCCTTCAACCCCACATTCTGTGATCCCACTTACCTCAGAACCAGGACCCTTCATGAGTCCTGTCTGTCCCCTCATGCCTTGTCTTGTTGGTACATCAGGAAAGCGGAGAGTGAGCGCCTCACCTTTCCCCCCTTGGTTCGGGAAGTCCTCAGTTCCCTAGAGAATCTAGAAAGTGCGCTGTGTGTTGGATGTGGGAGGTGGAGGGAGAGATCTGCGATCACCCAGGACTCTGTCGTACAGCAAGGAGGCTGACATTACAGAATATACACTCCATTTTTGTTCTCCTTTCCTTCCATTTCCCAATTCCCTTCCCAAACCTATAAATGCACATTTTCAGACTTGGAAAGAAATGTAATATAATCCATTTTTATATTTGAAAGCTACATGCCAAATATAGGTAGAGCCCCCAAGACCTAAGGTGGCAATAATATGGGCAAACAATATGGGCACTAATCGCAACCTCCTCCTTCGTGTGGTCTGTATTTTCCATAGAGGTCTTTAGAAGCCAGGAGTCTAAGCACAGACTATTATTTACTTAGCGCTGTCTAATTTCTAAGAAGTCTTAGCTCCTAGCTTTGTTTTGATTTTGATGCTAATGTTTGCACCACTGGAACTGACTTCTGCACTTAGCTCCTTTTCAGCCTCCCACACAAAGAGACGCACAGCCGGCCAGCAAGCACTAGGTGACGCCACCTGTGACAGGGGTGTCTGAAGGTCCCCTCCCATTCACTTGCCTAATTCTGGTAAATCTAACAAATCATTGTGGCTTTTTCAGGGAGAATGAGGCTTTCTTAAGAATGAGAAAGCATAAAGTAAATAGAAACATGAAACAGCTCGCACCCATCAACACTATTCTTCTAGAATTACTGCAGAAGAGATTTCCAGTAACTGTAAAACCACTAACTGAGCAGCTTTCAGTACTTTGCCCAGATTTACCTACTTCATTCCACTGACCACCCTGTGACCTGATATATCCATTTTACAGAAGAGGAAACTGAGGCAGCGTGAGATTCTGTAGTCAGCCCAAAGCCTACCCAGCTGGTAGGTGTAGAGCTGACATTTGGCTTCAGTGACCAAGGCTCTTTGCCACTCTGCTCTCGTCTGGAGTGGAACTACGTGAAATCACCTAGTTATCAACATGGGGGTAAAGGAAAAAGACTGTGTGTCCCTCCTAAGGGCCCCACAACTTTCTGATAGGGTGATTCAAGCCTGCAGGACAGGAGAAAAAAACACACACCTGTTCCTCACCTAAGTGAAAAGAGGCATACCCTGTCTCCTACCAAGGGCTGAGTGACAGTGCCCAGTCTCTGTGCCTCTCCATCCCCATCGCCATCCACATGGGACCCCCAAACCACTGGCAGGTATCTGCCATCCTGCGCAAACCCTGGACCTCAGCTTCTGAAGCAAACACTGTAAAAATTGTTTGCACAGAAGACATTTTGTCTGGTGAAAGGTGCCAGCAGCTGGCGGTTAACACCAGCAGTAAGAGGATCAGCTCCTAGTCCACTGGCTTAAAATAGGGGGTGGGGTGAGAAGTGTGCGCGCTCCCTTTTACCCATTCACATTAGTTAATTTGGATGATAAGGGTCCGTGTTTAATCCCTTTGTGTGCCAGTGAATATACTGAAATCCACAGACCTCCAGAGAACACCCCGGCTGGAAAAGCAACCTGCAGAGACCGAAGTTTGTCCAATCTGGTGTGAAGCAGAAAAGAAATGTGGCCAGGAGACCCAAAGCAAGAATGCCAGAGACCCCCTAGGGGTTTGTGGGCAGAACAGTTCCACATTTTTTGTGGGCAGAACAGTTCCACATCTTCCAGGCCACCGCAGGTGGGCCACTTGCCTCCCCAGGGCCCAGCACCCAGCGCTGGCTGTGCGCTCCGGTTGCTGGCCAAGCCCCACCAGCGGGCAGGGCTCCAGCCTAAGCCACCTTTGCTAATGACTGGCGACACCCAAAGGGAGAGCCAACTAACACAGCTGTTCTGCTATGTTAGAACTAGAATGCAAGTGGGGTGGGGATTAAAAAAGGAAGAATACCTGAGGTGAGGTCTTGGGGTTCTGGAATGGAACAGACTAGAAAAAGGTGAAAACTTGGTGGCTCCCTAGTCTATAAACCAAAACTTTATAGATTCCACCTGCAAGAACACTCACCCCCGCCCCCATCCTGCAAGCCTGGAGCACCCCCGAGTGTGGGTTCGGACCGGGAAAAGTGAGGGGGCACAGTCGGGGCGAGAGAAGTGCCCAGGCCGCGCGGGTCGGCTGCCCGCAGACGCGCAGGCAGTGGCGAGAGTTCCCAGCCGCCGCCTTCTCCATGGGCCCATCTAGCAAATTTCCCCCTCCTCGTTTCTGTTCACGCCGTCCCTCCCCTCCTCCCCCAATATATTCGCTTTCTAAAACCATAAAAAAGAGATCAACTTCCCTAACTTCACGGAGCCCTTTTCAGTGACAAATATTGATGCCCAAAGTGTCTGCGCTCTCCCGCCCCTAAACTAAGAAAAGGCGCCCGCGAAAAAGGGACATAAAAAGTTAACAATGCTGTGAAAATATGTTTGCAGAAAATAGACAATCGTTGGATTAAACGTATTCAAGTATGAAATAATGCCTTTTTGTGTCAAAACTTGGGCGATGGGCGGGTACAAAAGTTCCCTGTGGCAGCTACTTGCTCCCTTTGTGAGCCGTGCGCTCTGGCGTCTCCACTTGGGCGCATTACTCTGAGTCCTCTAAGCGCGATTGTTTCTCCCTTTCTAATGACATTTACCGGATCAAAACATGCTGTTAATTCGATCAGAAGGCTTCACCCTCTCTGACAAAGCCACAGTAATTTCTCCTGAAGTTTGTTAAATTGACCAAAATTAGGCTAATGAATAGGGGTCTATAGGCGCCCCCTCTCGCAGGTGACGTTGCATAATGCTCGCCTGGGCCAGCTGCATTCCCCCTTTCTTCTCGGCCCCCTCTTCTGCGTGTGCCCCCCAATTCTCCCACCACCCCCCGCACATGTGTACACACACACACACACACTCCTGCCTCTCTCTCGTCCTCCCACCCTCAGCATTATTAAAATTTAGCCCAATGAAACTATTCACTTTTCAACGGACATTTTCATACAGGATAATAGGCTACAAATTGAACCTCTTCCCCCCGCTTAGAGAGAGCCTGAGGGGGGAGAAAAGCAAGGCAGCGACGTGGTCTGGGAGCAGGGGGGAGCGTCGCGTGCCAAAGGCCGGCGGGAGGGGCGAGGCGAGGCGGGAGCCTCGTGTGCCAGCCGCAGCCCCACACCTGCCGGGGTGTCCGGGCAAATAAAGCGGTGTAAACAAAAAAGGGGGAGATGGACGTGTCACCAAGTCGTGTGAGAAAAGCCTGGGAACAAACGGGGCGCCTCGCTCTCCAAGCGCTCTCCCTTGAACCCGGCGGAACAGCCTATTAAAGGCTTACTTAATTACTTTAATGACTCTGGACAGGCTTTAAAACGCACTGGGCGCAGGGGCTGCGGGCTTGCTGGGATTTGTAAACAGGCAATCGTGTGAGACTCTGCGGTGGGACTAAAGGAGGCGACACTGTTTTGTAAGGGTCCTCGCCCCCCGGCGCCCGAGGCCGCTGCGCCCCTGCGCGCTGCGCCTGCGGCTGCTGCCGGCGTCCGCTCACCCGCCGGCTCCAGTTTACCGCCTCCCTTTCCCGCCCCGGCTGTTGCCATGCAAATGTTATTCCCCGGCCGATCACGTGTCCTTTGAAGGGCCACGTGGATTAACAAAGCTGATCTGCCCCAGCTCGCACCCCTCGGCTGCTATTTTTTTTCCTCTTAATTCTTCAAAACTGATCTTGAATGCATACATCCCCCAAACGCAGCTCCCCTAATCCTATGGAATAATTCAAGTCGTGAATGCACTTGGAGCCCTAGAAGAGCGCTTTATAAGGAGCCCCTCGGAGTTGGGAGGCTGCAGTCTACCTGGGACACTGGAGCTGGCACAGGAGGCGGAGAGAGCTGGTGTCCAGCCACCGCCTCTCCGAGAGCGCACACTGACCAGGATGTCAGACAAGCTCAAGGAACGCAAAGTGAGTGGGCTGTCTAGACAGCTCTTGTGCCCTAAAAGAGGCGGCTTCTTACTCCCCAGGCCACTACCTGGATGGACCCAGGGCAGGACAGGACCACAGGGAACTTCTCTTGTGCAGGAATCCTGAATGATTTGGGCAGGGAATGAGAACAGAAACAAGAGACTCCTCATCGGGAGAGGTGTCCATGCCTGGAGACCACTGGCCACCTTCCCTATATCCTGGCGCTCAGTTTGTCCCTGTAGCCCAAGTCGATATGGACAGGCTAGACGGGGAGCCCGCCCACCCAGGGGTGAGGGCAGAGCTCATCTGACCAGGCGTGGAAAGGCAGGAACCGTTCCTGGGGCGAGTACCCAGGAAACGTTGGGGGTTGATAAGGCAGTTGGCACGCAACTACTACAGCCCTGCTTTTGACAACTCCCCAGGCATTGACACCCTAAACGCACAAACTTCTGTTCACAGAGAACCCCCGTGTCCCACAAAGTGATAGAAAAGCGGAGGAGGGATCGGATTAACCGCTGCTTGAACGAGCTGGGCAAGACGGTGCCCATGGCCCTGGCGAAACAGGTAAAGTCACCCGCTCAGTATAGGGTGGAAGGAGCAGGGGATTTTTGTCTGGCGTGTTCGTGTTCGATGGAAATGCCGGGAACCTGGGGACCAGGAATATCCCCCCTGTGGGTCTCCCTCTCGGGGACCTAAACTCTGAGTGAGCCCCAGGCAACCGCTGCGCACCCCCAGCAGTGCCCTGCTCCCCGGGGTTTTCTCCAGATAAAACCCTGCACCCAGTTTGCGAGGGTTAGCCTGGGCCCCCTGAGTCTCTTTCCTACTTTTGTAGAGTTCCGGGAAGCTGGAGAAGGCAGAGATCCTTGAGATGACTGTTCAGTACCTGAGAGCCCTGCACTCCGCTGATTTTCCCCGGGGACGGGAGAAAGGTGGGTGTGCGGTGGGCAAGAATCTGGGCAACCAGGTTGGGGCTGAGAATCGGAAAGAAAGGGGTTCAGGAGAGATGTTGCTCCGCACCTCCTGATTGGGGCGGGCTGGCACATAGTGAAAACAGCGGAAGCTGGAAAATGGGTTTAGGATGACATAGATTCCATCACCTCCTCTCAAGGAGGAAGGAGGGCCGCCTCCTAGGGAAAACAAGGTCGTTTGCGCGTTTCCAGTCTCAAACCGAGCAGAGAAGGTGGCGGACCTCAAATGGGGATGGGGCAGAAATCTTGGTGGTGGGCGTCTGGTACGCGCTTCCGGCTCCCAGTAGAGAACGGGCTGCTCACGTTTTCTTTCCCTCTTTCTCCTTTCTCCAGCAGAACTTCTAGCGGAGTTTGCAAACTACTTCCACTATGGCTACCACGAGTGCATGAAGAACCTGGTACATTACCTCACCACCGTGGAGCGGATGGAAACCAAGGACACCAAGTACGCGCGCATCCTGGCTTTCTTGCAGTCCAAAGCTTGCCTGGGCGCCGAGCCCGCCTTTCAACCCCTGAGTTCGCTCCCGGAGCCGGATTTCTCCTATCAGCTCCATCCCGCCGGGCCGGAGTTCGCCAGCCACAGCCCAAGCGAAGCCTCCGCCTACGCGCAGGGCGCAGCCCCAGGGCACTTCTCCTGGCCGCCGAGCGCGGGTCGCAGCCAGACGCTGCCCTACCTGCCGGGCGCACCCGTGCCGCTGCCAAGCCCCGCGCAGCAGCATAGCCCTTTCCTGGCGCCGGTGCAGGGCCTGGACCGGCATTACCTCAACCTGATCGGCCACGCCCACCCCAACGCCCTAAACCTGCACACGCCCCAGCACCCCCCCGTGCTCTGACGCTCTGGAGCCCACCAGACTTCGCGCGTCCGGCGCTGCTTGAGAAATGCTGTATATTTGTACTAGTGTAAATAAATTGTGCCAATAAGAAATCTGGGTAGGGGAAGGCCAAGAGCTAGTTTGTCTTCTGACTCCTCCCCCACCCCCCCAGCAATAAACGTTTTCTGATAAAAATCCAGAGAGGTGGATTTCTGTGCTATCTTCTCCGCAACCCATCCCCTCCGTGTGCTAATGGCACGAGGCCGACGCAGCAACCCGTCTCTGGGGGTGCCCTGGACGATGCTAATGTCGGAGGGATAGGCGTAGGCTTAAATCGAGGTGTCACTTGAGGACGGGATTCGTGGCTCCTAGGAGCTCCAGACCGCATCAGAGGTTTGGCTTGAATAGGCTCTCAGCTCTCAAGACAACTCGACCGGAAGGGCCCACCCAACCTGACTTTGGCAGTTGGGACCTAGGAGCCCTAGGAGCCCGGCGGCGAATACTCGAGAGGCGAGAGGCGCGCGCGCTCAAGGCGCGCAGATTGCGCTAGTGGGTCTGGAGCGCGAAGACACCCAGGCCAGCCTGGAGACTTCACAGCCCTCACACGCCTCTGCTACCAAAAAGAAAGAATGCAGAGGACGTTAAAATAAAAATAGCATGCGACTAAGCTCTTTTAATTTCGGATGACAATTACTCAACCTTAGAGCACACGCGGCATCTGGCAAGGCGTTTTGCGCACGCTCAGCTCAGCTTTGGGGTCACTCGGCAGCCGCGTGAGAGTCCGCACACAACCGGGTGGGAACTGGGCTTCCCAAAGGATTGTTTACTCCGCAGACCCCTGCCATCTGGGCACGGGATCTGGCCCCAGTTCTCAGACCTCATGGGAAAAGGTTTCTTTCTCTCCTTTCCCTTTCTCCGGGTGGGATTTGAACCTCGTTTCACTGGAGGATAGTGAGGAAAGTGTGGGGTGGATTATGGTTTTCCATTCTAGTTGAATTTTCACCTTACCCACAAAAATAGTGATACATCTAAAATAGCATACTAAAACGATGTTTTTCTCAGACCCAAACAGCAAATTCAACCTGTTTTGTTTTTGTAAACAGGTAAAATGAGCTTGGTATCCAACAGGCTAATGTTCTGTTTGTGGAAATGTTCATTATTTGGGTCCCCATCTTTCCCTTTTGTTCTTTTTAGCTGTGATGACCTTTAAACAAACTATTTGAAATTATGTAGTACATTTTCTTGTTTCCAGGGTCAGTAGCTGAACTGTAGAGAGAAAAATTAACTCCATTTTTGTTAACAATTTAAGGGAACTCAGAACTATTTAATGAGGTCATGGAATACCATGATCTGCAATTGGTTAACCATCACACTTCATCATACAGAGACAAACCAAAATAAAACTTCTTTATATTGTATTGCCCATAAAGTGGCATGTGTGTGTGTGTGCGTGTGTATTTTGGGGACAAGAAGGGGGGCTACAAGCTTTAGAAAAGGTGAGGGGTTCTTGTCCTCACCTGCAGGACAAGTCCTAGCAAAACTTATCTACAAAGTGTAAGATGCAAATAAATACATCCTTCCTTCTAAACTCCAACAGCTGAAGCATGAAAGTTGGAGATTGTGAAACCAGAGGGCCTTCTAGATAACATATATACATGGCGCAAATATGGGATGAGAACAATTATGCGGATATGGGAGGCTGTTTGGTGCCTATTCTTGGAGCACATGTCTTACACCCATTTTTATCAGCGCTGGATACAGAGTACGAAGAAGGCCTTTCAGGCTATTTTTCTCTGAGCATTAAGCCAATCTGAATTCCCTTTGGCAGTGAAGCATTAAAGATATAGTGTTACCCTGGAAATATAAATTATTAATATATTCAGCATTTTTGTCACCTCTCAACTGTTAACCAAATTAGACAAAACTTTCTTTTGCTAAGTAGATTTTCTCTTTGGGATTAGCTTCGGGAATGCACAGGGCCACCACAGTAAAAACTTTGGTCATTTACATATAATTTTGCAGCTTCCACTGGCCCATGACAGTCTTTGTACCTCAAATGTTGGTATTCTTGATTTTTTTTTTTCTTTCTCATTTAACTGTGGAGGTTAAAACCCTGCCTTGGATTTACAATGACTTTAGGATAAAAGTCTCCTCTCCCTCCCCTTTCTCTGTGTGTGTGTGTGTGTGTGTGTTGTGTCTTTTTCTGAAACCTTTATCCAAAGTTCCAATTCTCCAGGCTTGGCCAGAAGTCAAACTTGGAATAGTATTGAAATCACAAAAGATTAAAAATGTCACTACAAAATGGATTTGATCCTAATCAGATTGTGACTTCAGTGTGTTCTTCCTGCACATTCTCTGACAACACATTACTTCCAGGCTCCCGTCCCAACTGCCCATTCCCCACCTTGCCCCCCTCCCCCCACTCCCACTCCTGTCTGGGTCTCTTGTGCCCAAACCCTCCAGTCTTTCTTTTAAGTAAGTTGTATAGTCATGGTTTCCAAGAGAGGCTCAACCAGACCTAGAAGTAACAAAAACAAAAAAAAGTGGGTTTGGCTAGAGGTGACCCATTGTGATGCCTCTGAAAGGGGTAACCTCTTGTTTCTTGGGCTTCATCCTTGAGTGGGCAAGAATAAAAATAACCATGAAATCAAAGGTTTTCTCCAGAGGCTTGAGGAACAAAGCTGATGGCTGGTGCTTTGGGTCGTCCCTGTGGCTCTGCAGGGCTAGACCGAGGGGCTTCCAAGCACTCCAGCCGGCTGAGCCCAAAGGGGTAATACAGAGCTCACTTGTGCTTCCAAGCGTTATTGAACAAACACAGTCCAGCATACAGTGGGGCCCTCTAGTCTGGGCTGCTGGAGAGCAGACAAGGAAGGTGGAGGCGCGGCTATGTGAGTGCCTAACGGACCCCACAAGGTATGGAATTCCTTGGAAGCTAGTAGTGAATGTCTGCACAGAGTCACACACCAAGAAAGGACAGGCAATCTGGAGCATGTAGTAGGAGCACAATAAATATTTGTGGAATGGCTGTATAAACTCCCTAAGCGAGGTGGGTAATTCTGCATCTCCTCAGGCCTCAGTTCCCACCCCACTTAGCAGAGACCCCATCACCCCAAAATTTTTATGGCGTAAGGACTCTTCTTTTGCCTAGAAGTTCTACCTCGTGCTCTGGTAACAGCTCAGCCTGCTTGGTTAAGGCAGTTAACTCTTCCTGCAGGCTCAGGTAATGTACCCCAAATCCAGGCTTTGGGTCCCGAATAGCCTCATGGGAGATTCTGCTCCTTCCACATGGGGAATATCCAAGACTGGGCTGAGTCCCAGCCTCCCTGTTAGCTGTTTGGAGTGTGGTTTCCGGAGCCAAACTGCCTGGATTTGCATGCTCTGCTGCCAACCAGCTGTGTGCCTTTGGGCAGGTTGCTAAGCCTCTCCACGCCTGTTTCATCATCAATAAAACAGAGATACTAAAAGCACATAATTATCATGGGGATGCTATGAGGATTAAGTAAACTGGTACCTTCAAAGCACTCTAGACAGTAACTGCACCATCGCGAATGGTTAATAAATGTTAGCTATTATAATAATTACCTAATCCTCCCTCCCTTCACCCGAATAGTTCGACCCTTGGGGCTACCTCAAACTAAAAAACAAAGTGCCAAAGCAAATCATGACAAAATCTTAAATGTTAGAATTTTTTCTGAAGCCCCAAGGCTTGTTCTGGAACAAAGCAGTATTCTCATTTAGGGCAAGAGTAGTAAAGAGGAAATAGTTTTTTCTCACTGGGATTCAGCTTGGGAAATGCAGTCAAGGAAAGGTGAACACTACTACCAACATCCAGCTTTTTAGAAGCCCTTTGCAGGGCCTTCCAGTCACCCTGGGGCTACAGAAGAGAAAACTAGTGGACAAATCAACACTTCCTCCCTAGTAAATATATCAAAACACAAATGTTTCTTTCCTTCCCCTCTCCCCTTCTTTCTCTCCTTGCCCCTCTTCCTGTTTCTATAGAGCAAGATCCAGTAATCCTCAAGATTTCTTTTGAAGGCCTCAATCTAGGCAAAATCACCCTACCTACACCCTACACAACAGAAAGGAAACCACTTTGGTCTTATTCTCAGAATTTTCCTCACCCCCCAGGTAGACTCACAATGTGCTTCTCCTTGGTATTAGACTTTCTCTTTAACCAACTCCCAGTCTCTTTCTTCTCCCAAATCAGCCTCCACAGTCATTAAATGTTTTTACCTCTTTCTCTTGAATCCATTCATTTCCATTTCCTCTGTTGCAACCACAGAGCAGACTGCTAATACCTTTCCGAGCTTCCCACCAATTCTCCCAGTCTCCATTTTTGCTTCTTCTAATTCATTTTCAACATAGCAACCCAAGTGACCTTTCTCTAAATACACAAATATGAAATTCTCTCATTTAGAATGATCCAATTTCCTCTACTGCTAAGGATAATAGTCAAATTCTTTGTCAGGTCTTCCTGTGTGGACCACCCTGCATCCTGCTCAGGCCTCATTGCTTGAGATTACCCAAACTTAACACCAGGCATCCTGACCTCTTTTAATCCCCCAGTGTACAGACCTCTCAGGCTATCGGAAATGCTGTATTTCAGAGGCAAAGAGAAATTCACAGATCCTTTTCCTCTGGGTGACTGGTTAGCACACTTGGAGACCTGATGATTCTTCTGTAGTGAAAGGCTGAGCTTTATTCTCCTCAGGTAAAGGAAAATGCATCATTTCAGCAACATGTGCTCACTCATACAAATTTATAAATACTACTGTGAAAAATACAATGTGAATTGGGGTGCCCGCCTGTGGGTTTTCACCCGCGCACGCTTACGCTACTACTGCTAATCAAGCCACAATAAGTATTGTAAGGTGCATAATTCTTTGAATTAATGGCTTTACAATTTTTGGACAGATACTCACAAGTTGGATTACTGAATCTTACGGTATCTATTCCTCTTTCTTTACATCCTCTCTAATACTTGTTGTTAGGGTCTTTTTGATGTCGCTACCTTCTACCTTACTATGGTATTTATTTCCATTTCCCTTATAAGAAGATGAAAAAAGTTTAATTAAACTGTTTCACTGGGGCCCTCCCTGGTAGCACGGCGGTTAAAGCACAGTACTAAGACGCTAAAGTCACTTCTGCATGAGTTCAATCCCCGCCTGCCCTGGAGGTGACCTACATGGCCCGGCAGACATCTCCTGACCTACCCGCTGCTCCCCTCAGCAGTGTACTTCATTGATCTGCCTGTTCTGCTCCCCTCTGTCTCTGGTGAATCCTCTCACCACCCCTGCTCCTCTGGCCTGTACCCCAGTTCTGTGTGCATAAATAAATATATCTTAAAAAAAAAGTTTCACTGATATGATTTAAAATTCTAACATATTTATATAGTTGTTACATTTTATCCTCTGAATGCATTTTGGCCCAGAGGCATTTAATAATTACCCATCACTGTCATCATCACATCCTGTGCTCCAGCTGATCAGAAATTAAGTTTCATCATGGCAATGGAGAGCTTAGAATTAACAATTCTAATAATTAAAGTTTACAGAGCATTAGTCTTTGAAGAATTAAAAGTACATTAAAAGTATTTTCCTGAAATGAAATAACAGATCTTATTTTTTTTTTCAATCAAATTGAGTCCCCTTATCATTTATGCCTAACATGGCAATGACTTTTTCTTAACTAGGGAGTCATCCTTGGCACTTTCCTCCCTCTCACCTTACAACTCCTCACCAAAATCTTACTTCTTTCTACTTTTCTCCATGTCCTGTCCTTTCATATTCTCATAGTCTGAGGCATTCTTTTTCACCTCCAATTTGGATTCAGCCTTACTGTTCTTCCAGGGGACATGTATAATGCCTCAAAATCTATTTTTCACACAGCAGTCTGAGTTGCCTATTTATTGGAATTTGAAGGTTTATTTATGCATACAGAACTGGGGTACAGGCCAGAGATGCAGAGGTGGTAAGAGGCTTCACCAGAGACAGAGTGGGGAGCAGAACAGGCAGATTGATGAAGTACACTTTTTGGGGGAGCAGCAGGTGGGTCAGGAAAGGTCTGTCATGCCATGTGGGTCACCTCCCTGGCTGGGAGTCAAACTCGTGCTAGAGTGGTTGTGGCTAGCTTCATAGTGCTGTGCTTTAACCCATTGCGCCACTTAAGGAGAGAGCCCTATTTATTGGAATTTAAACTCCAATTTTTCTCCTCTGCTACCTACTTTAATAACCTCTCATTGTTGCAGAAAACCCCAAACTCCTTACCAGTTGTCAAGACTCCATGTTCCTGACTCTTATCCACCCTTCCTACCTCCTTGTCTTCTCTTCTTCACAGGGGCCTCTCTGTTCTTCACAGGGGCCTCTATGTGCCAACTCTTCTGGTCTTTACTCAGTTTCTCAAAAATGCTCAAGTGCTTCTGAACATGTGGACTTCAAATACTATTCCTCATTCTACACACCAGTAGTTCATCATCAGATTTTAGCAATGCCTTCCTGGACAACTTGTCTAAACTAGATTTCCCACTCATTTATCCATCAAATATTTATTGCTTTTCTCCAAATAATATACATAATTATTTTAAATTGTTGAAATATGCCTACATAAAATTACCAATTTAATTAGTTTTAAATGTACAGTTTTTTTGGCATTCACTACACTTATACTGTTGTGCAATTATCACCAACCATCCATATCCAGAACACGTCCATCTTTTACTGAAATTCTGTATCCACATTAAACAAAAACTCCCCAACCCTCCTTCCCCCTACCCACTGGCAGCCACCATTCTACTTTCTAGCTCTATGAATTTGACTATAGGGATTTCATGTAAGTGGAATCCTTACAGAATTCGTCATTTTGTACCTGGCATATCTCAACTAGCATACTGTCTTTAAAGTTTATTCATATTATATCATGGGTAAAAATTTCCTTCTCTTAGAAGGATAAATAATATTCCATTATATGTATATGTTACATTTTGTTTATCCATTCATCTACTGATGGACACTCATGCTGCTTCCACATTTTGGCTATTATATAATGCTGTATAATGCTGCTATAAACAAATTCAAATTTCTGCTTTCAATTCTTTTGGGTATAGTCCAGAATTTCTGGACCATAAGGTATGTAGCTGAGGACTATAAGGTATGTAGTTGAGGACCATAAGGTATATAGATGAGAACTATACTGTTTTCCATAGCAACTGTACCACTTTCATTCCCAAAAGCAATGCACAAGGTTCTAATTTCTCACCAATACTATCCTCTATTTTTATTTTTTATAATTATCATCTTACTGGGGTGAAGAGATGTCTCATTGTGGTTTTAGTATGTTTTCCTCTAATGATTCATGAAGTTGAGCATCTTTTCATATGCTTATTGCTCATTTGTGTATCTTTGGAGAAAAGTCTACTTAAGTTATTTGCCCATCTTTAGATTGGTTTGTTGAGGTATGATAACATCTATCTGAAGAGGTTTAAGTGTATAGTTCTGAACCAAATACAATGTAAATCAGTGTTACCACAATAAAATATATACCAAAAAATTTATTAAAGTATATCTTGTTGTCCAGTTGTAGAAGTTAGTCATATATTCTGGATATTAACCTTTATCAGAGATATGCTCTGCAACTATTTTATCCTGACCCCCTGGACTGTTTTTTCACTCTGTTAATTGTGTCCTGTCAGGCACAAAAGTTAAATTTTGCTGGTCTTCTGTTTTTTCTTCTGTTGTCTGTATTTATCATTATAGCTAGCAAATTGGTCATTATTTTAATTATATATCTAAATGTTTTATTCTGGAACACCTACCATCTTAGTAGACTATAAATTAAACAAAGGCAGAAACTTCCATTTTGCTTCCATCCTCCTCCAGTGTCTACACTGGGGCTGGTAGCTAGCGGGCATTCTTATGCACACACACACATACACACACTCAATCTTACGAATGCTTAATTCCTGATGTTTTTAATTTGTGATTTGGTACCTACACACTCAAGTTGATAGTCCAGATAAAATGCTAAAAGAACATTTCTTTACTTTCTGATTTTGTAAACTTTCAGGAGAAAGTTAACAAGCATTTATCAACTTCTTAGATGAAGCAAACCACAAGGGAGTCTCAAATTTTATTTGAATGTTTCTGGGACTTAAAATTGAATGAGGTTTGTATTGTCCACTGAAAAACAGCAGGGGGAGCTCATGAGGTTTTTAAGGCTGCTATTATCAGCTTACCCTACCCCTCAAAACAAAACAAAACAAAAAACAAAAAAAAAAACAGTGCATTAAATATAAACTATACAGACTATACAGTACCAAAGAGAAACCCAAACAAACAGAAAAGGAAGCAAAAACAATAGTGAAATGTATTCTAGTGAAAGTTAAAACCTGCCAAAATAAATTTCATAAGAACTGATACAAACTTTGAATCCAGATCTACAAACCCAGTTCTCAAGCCTTATCTAGTAATCTTTTTAAGATTTATTTATTCATTCATACAGAATTGGGGTACCATTCAGAGGTGCAGGGGCTGTGATAGGCTTCCCCAGAGACAGAGTGGGGAGGAGAACAGGTAGATTGGTGAAGTGCACTGCTAAGGGGAGTAGCGGGCAGGTCAGGAGAGGTCTGCCATGCCATGTGGATCACCTCCAGGGCGGGGGATTGAACTCACACTGAAGTGGCTGCAGCCAGCTTGCAGTGCTGCATCCTAACCCATTGCGTCACCAGGTAGGGCCCCAATCAAGTATTCTTATAACCTAAACAACAGAAGTGAACCCCAGGGAGCCCAAGACACTGTCATGATATTCTTTCCTATAGGTTACTAGGCTGCTGTCTCAAAGCCCATCATGCTTAAATTTTCTAAACATGTTTTCAAAATTTTCAGTGACATTCTCTTTGAGAATAGCTTAAATAGTATTTAAAAATTAGGTTGTAAACTACGGAAGACTGAAAGAATACATGAAATACAGTTCTTATTCACTAGAAAGAATGAGGAAAACCAGGATCTACCTCCTGAGCTTTTGAATTGAGACAAGAAGCCACTCCCTGTGGAGAAGGTAGCTTGCAGACAGGAAGAGCATCTCCTGTTTGTGAGAAACCTCACTTGACTCCAGAACTACTTGCCTTGGGACTGTATTTTGTTGTCGTTGGAGACAGGAATCAATGCTCAAAATTAACAGGTAGCCCACAGCTCCTATTCTGAGAGCAAACTCAGCTGGGAAGCCCTGAGAGAAGCACACAGATCACTTACAGGCTCGCAGGGGCCAGCTGACATGCTCCCCCTGCTTGCACTCTTTCAACAAGTTTGTCTGAAGGGCAACTCAATGTCTGAAGGAGCTGTCACCTCTTTTATGGAGGTTGATTTTGGCGTTGGGAAAAGGGGCAGATTTTAGTGAGTGGCCAAAATGTCTTACAAACTCCATGAAGTTACATTCTTGTCTGGGTCTGTGATCATTGTTTCCAAAAAAGTTCACTTCCCCTCGTGCTATTTCAGCTTGATTATCAAAACTTTAAATAAAATACTGTGAGTTGTAATTCTGCCAAGACAATGAGAAACCTAATTTTAAAAAGAGCTAGGATAAATACATGACTATGGAAATATATGCTAGTTCAGTTATGTGCTGTTCAAGTTTTCTAGTCTTGACATAATTTCAAGGGCTTATAGAAAAGTATATTGTTTATAACAAAGTGGTGATTTCAATAACCCCCATCAAATGAATGCATATGTGACTTAGGCAAAATTATGAATTAAAACAATTTCATTTTCTTTAGAAGATTATCAGTTTTTTCTCTAAAACTAAATTATAATTTATTCTTGAGTATATGCATACATTTATAAAGGAAATGAAAGTATAGAAATGAAACAAAATATATTACCTTAAAAAATTTTTAAACAATGTAATAAGGTTTCTTACCTTTTCAGAAGGTCATACATATTTTCCTGCATTCAGTGTCTAAATTTCATTTCATCTATATCTTCAAATTCTTATTCTTCATCTTAGTAGTGCTTGGAAACCGGAATTTTAATTATCTTTAAAAAGCCTTTGGGAAAAAAAAGAATAAAAAACTTTGTTTGCTTTCTAAATACTAATTTTAATGCAACTGTAATCAGAGTAAATTCAGAACAAGATTCCAGTTTTTACTTATGTCATATAAAATATTAAAATTCTCCAGAAAACTCAATCATAGAACAACACAAAAGAGTCCTTCATAAGAAAAACTTACGTAGCAACATATACAAGGACTTAATAAAACAAGAAGTAAATTCATGAGAAGGAACCGCAATCCTTAAAATTATAAGCCTAGGGCCCTCCCTGGTGGCGCAGCGGGTTAAAGCACAGCACTGAGAAGGTAAAGCCACTTCAGCATGAGTTTGAACCCAGCATGCCCCAGAGGGCGTGGCAGACCATCTGCCTGTTCTGTTCCCCAGTTTGTCTCTGGTGAGTCCTCTCATCGCCCCGGCACCTCTGGCCAGTATCCCAGTTCTGTATGCACAAGTAAATAAATCTTTTTAAAAAATTATAAGCCTAATAGTTTCCACAATTAACAGACATTAACTTCCTCTTATCACATGTAGCTCCATGTGTTCCTCCTACTGGCTATACCACTCACTAGTTAATAACAGACAGCAGTTTCCTAGTCATCACAGTCTATACAGAATGACCCTCTAGTAGGCAGGCTGGACTTTTGTGTGAGAATATGCTTAGTGCTCCCTTGTCACTATGGAAATAAGATGCAGATAAAATTGGCAGCCCACTAGAAGGATCTCAGGATTTCTCCCCTCCAACCACCCCACCTTCATTCCCCAATACGGATGGGTCAAGACTTCATCTTTTATCTGCCCCACAAGACCAAAATATTTTACAGCTCACTTAAAGAGTGCACTATTCCTTCTGTGAATTAAAAGATCTTGATGGAAGTTTTGTCTAAATGAGTATTCACTAATTGTGACAATATGTTGAGGTGTTAAGAGTAGAAGGAGGATATGAGAAATAAGAAAACCCTAACCCTGCTTTTCCCCCACAAGGGATTCTGAAGGAGATATTGATACACATGATGAAATACAGCCAGTAAACACTTCCAATGAGAAGCCTCCCCCCAGGAATCTTCGCCAAGTCTTATCAGCATGAAGAGGGGAACCAAAGCAGGCTGTGAGCACAATCCAAGTTGCTTTCCCCAGAGCTTACATTCAAGTCTGAGGTCTATGTCCATGTAAGAAGACAGAGAACATGAGGCCATTTCCAAAGAATCAGAGAAGGAGGGAATGAGACTGAAAGCATGTGAAAGAGGATGGATTTCAGCAATGCTACTGGCTGTACATACTAGCATTGCCAAAAGGCACCAGGGGGAAAAAGGATTAATATGTAGGGGCTGTAAAAATAGCCTGTGCCTTCAGTACTGTGTCCTGATATGGAGCTGTGGCCACCGATGTGGTGGACAGGTGACCCATTTCAACCTCACACAAAGGCGGTATTAAGCTAGAGCTCTGCTAGCCAGGCCTCTTCCTCTGCTTAAAGTCATCCCTGCTACCCAGTCCATTTACGCTTACCAAAGGCTGTATTCTCAAGGTCCTTGGAACACTCCTCACTAACATACTTTCCCTTGGATACAAGATCTTAGCATTTTTTTCTGTCAGTATCTTCCAGTTCTAGTTCCTTAACACGTTTCTGAATGTCTCCCATCTGCTCCTGACCCTATTCTTCAAAGCCTGGATATTTCTCTTTATCATCAGACACACTGGTAGCTACTCATCACATTTGCTGATATAATAAGTTTATAGTCTCAGGCTAATGAGGATCATTTCCTAGGAATACACTGCTATCCATCTGTTGGTTCGTATCTGTAAGATGTCTTTCTTATTAGTTTCTGCCTTCTAGTTGAGGAAGCAACCATGAAGTGAAGAAAAAGTTCAGGAGTGTTTCCCACAGCCATGGGAGAGCCTGGGCCTATGTTTACATCTGGGTCTAAGGGTGTTGTCTCCCTGCTGGATTCTGACTCCCTTCTGGGCCCTATAGGTGGCCGTCCTGACTCACTGCTGTCTTTGTGAATATCAGCTCTATACAGGGTCCTCTATTGCCAGCTCCACACTGGGCACCACAGGTTCTCACCCCTGAATATTATATAAATCAACTGGAAACCTTTTCATGTTTAAATTATTCACTCTGCTCTTTCTGTGTGTAAGTAAATGTGTTTGTGTGCAATATAATATAAAGTTGGGGCTACAGCTTTTAAAACAATAGTTTATTTTCACATCATTTTGTGCCCTTTTCCACCTCAGTTGTAATCTCCATGGGCTTCCCATCACCAAATCACCCAAGTGCCATCACAATAGTCCAGTGCACTTCTTCCTCCCATTTTTGATCCTATTTCCCATTCCACTCCAATAAAATGTTTCTGGTATACAGTTGTTCACTATTATTATTATTTCCCCTGGTCCTTTATGCTCCTGCTATGAGTGAAACCATTTGATATTTTTCTTTTTCTTTCTGGCTTGTTTCACTAAGCATGAACCCTTCAGCTCCATCCATGTTGCTGCAAAAGGCATGAGTTTATCTTTTTTGATTGCTGAGTAATATTCCATTGTGTATATGTACCACATCTTTTTAATCCAGTAATCTACTTTTGGGCAATTGGGTTGATTCCAAGTAACATAATATTTTGATGGCCCACTTACATTACAGAATGTCCAGCACAAGTGTGTAAAAATAATCAATATTGATCATAAACTGGTAATTCAAGTATCTGCAGTGTTATTTTCTCATTGCCACTACCATCCCAAATGATGGGTCTTTCAAAGAAGGATAAGTTTTTTTAAATGGTTCATAGATGATGATGAGACTAATGTAAATCTGTAACTTTTGGTACCTGCTGCCTGAAGTTTTGTTTGAAATGGAATGGCCAATATACGTGAAACATCACTGTGGTCAGAACTCACCTCTGTGCCTTATACACATGGGTGTGCTCTTTCCAAGCTGCCTGAGCTAAGGGACTTCATCTGAGGCAAGATAATTTGCCTTTTTAGGCATCTGCTAACAGAAGCAATTGTTTTTGACAATTCAGACTAGATTATATGTCATTCTAGAAAACTGCTGAAATGTACCCAAATATATGAAAACGTATCCCTAAAACTTTACCACATGAAAGGAAATATACAAAACATAATCCTTTCATAGGTTTCCATGTGAGCTATGGAGCCTGCTCTTCCAACTTCCTAGGGCACCACAATTTTCATTAACATCTCCCTTGAATACTCAAGTAACAATGTCATCAAAAAGTGCTAAGTGTAAGATACCAAGTTTTTGGTGGTTCAGAAAAAGGGAAAAGAAAAAGGCTACAAAGAAAATCTTGAAGATTTTCTACTTGGCGGGTAGAAATTATGGAAAACTTGATCAGAACTGCTGAAGCATAGTAAACAATTGAATTATAAAATTTTTGTGAATGCGTCAATGAAAACAAAATAGAACAACGTGGTTCTCATTAATTAAGACTATTACATTCAACCAACATAGGGTCCCTCTCCCCTAACACCTCCATTCAAGGAGCTGACCCCCTTGCTAAGTAGAAGTTGGTCAGTGAGCCAACTACACGAAGTTAAGATGTGCCCAGACATTGAGTTCACAGAAACGAAAACCAGATAGGACCCATGATCTAACCTAAATGTGTAGCCTGAAAATAAAGAATTAGCAGCAACCTCCCAGCCAACTTGAAAAAAAGGAGAGAAAAGTACCTCCCCACCAACTCCCACTGAAGACCAGCATCTTTGGCAAAAGACCAGGGAACAAATAGCCAGGGGGACGCAGGAGTGGGCGGCACCCTTGCTGGGTCTGTCCTAACATGACCGCCTAGTAGGGTTAAAGGGGATGTGACTCCTCCAGGACTTGGGGGACCTGACACAGATGTACCCAAGTGTTCTGGATAAAGAGGTTATGAAAACACAGTGCCCCTTAGTTATTTTTGCCCTCTGGTGAATGAAAGGCTGTGTCAGGAGGCTAGTGACCAAAAATGTTCCAGGCTTTTGTGTGGAGAAACAGCAGGCATTTTCCATCCTGGGGGGGCTGGGGTGGGGTGTGCAAAAAAAGAGGGCTTTTTGGAGTCTTCACGAGAGATGTGGATTTTAAGGGCGACCTTAGGTCATACAGAACTAATCAAGCGAAAACAATAAGAAAATGAGCCTGACAGTCAGCAAGTATCTGAGGACTTTATCAAAAAGAATTAGAAATGGACAAATTCACTGGGAGCTGCAAAGGATCAAATCTGCAAGATGGCATTGTGTGACTGGGATTAAATTATTTATTCATTGTTAATTTATTTATTTATGTATGTGCAAATGACCTTGCTGCTGCAGGTGCTAAGGGGCCTCTGAAAAGGCTGGGTTTTCAGATCCAGGCCTAGAATATTGGTCCATTTAACTCATTCTTTCCTTAAGGCGATCAGCACTGACTTTTATCTGAGGAGTTAGAGGAGGAAAAAACCATATGTGTGTAGGGAATGATGCAGGACTTGAGCAGCCCTAAGGACCCAAGTATTTCAGCTTCATTCAAGATTCGAGGGAAGGCTCCATGCAGTTTCATGTCCAACAAATTAGCAAATGAATGCTTATGTCAATATGTGAAAAATCCTCATTAGTCTAAATAGATAAAAAGCCTCTGCGGAAACCCCAGAAATGCATGCTTTCTTCCCTTTCTCATTTTTAGTTAATGTAATTTTTAAAAGAGGGCACAGCACTTCTAAAGAGTATGAAAACCCACCACATAAAAAAAAAATTTAATCTAATAGATGATTGACCTTGTACATGCTTGGAATGATCTCAATACACCCACTAAGAGAAAAGGAGATTTCATCAGTCCAAACTGAAAATTAGACTTCCCCTGTTACCAATTACTCACATCTAGGTGTGAAAACAAGTAATTAGTCTGTACCTACAACAACACAGTTTGCAGGATAAGACCTGACAGTGAAATCAATAATGATATTATTTTGTCTATCTTTAGGCAAATGATGATGAACTGAAATGATTAGCCAGTGCTCTTGCTGACCCAGCACAGCGGGGTCGTGGTGTTGCACATGACCTTGGAGGAAAAGTACACAACAACTCAGCAGGGGATTCAGACAAGAAGCCACACATTTTGAAGCCAGCAGCCTCATGCCTTTCTCCTTAAGCAGAAAGATCCACTTACTTTGCACAAGAGAAATATGACAGCCAAAGATCCCTGGAGGAGAACCTACCTACTGCATTGGTAAGGTACAAAGCAACTGACTTACTGACTGGGAAGCACTGACCTTCATAATGGATAGCAATGCTCAAGGTGAATTAGAAACTTCTCTTGAACTACAGAGGTAAGCTATGCCCAAAATGGAGGAGGAGGAAAGAGAAAAAAAGGAAAGAAATGAAAAACCAAAAGATTTGTCTTTAAATATAATAGCAAAATTTTATTTTGCATATTTGGGATTTGTTTGCCTTTTTCAAGTTTTGGGATGGGGGTAACTGCTGATTGCTATAAAAATCAAATGCACCATAACCTGAATTTTTACAGATCTATGAGAAGGAAGATATCTAAGAAGACACACTTCTCTGCCTTACGCAGTTCCTTAGGAAGTTGCTCTCTGCCTATAAACCCTGTAACTTTGCTCCGATGCCCTGTAGCTTCCAGCTGAGTGTGCCAGTGAGAGATGCCAGCAGATGGCAGGCTGAGAGGAAGTTCTTCCTCCTGAATTTTATAGGCTCCTCCAATCTTGCTATTCCTTCGTTAAATATGTTTCGAAATTCCAACTAAAATAATATAAAGTACCTGGTCTAACTACCCATTCAAGATAGCAATTCCTCTACATCTCTGATCTTTATTTGTTCAATTCCAGCATTCCAAAGTGTCTTCTCCATTTACAGACTTTTCCATTTATTAAAATGTTGTTTTCTCAGAAGTTAAAAAGATCTGCTTCCCACAAAATTGTTTCTGTCTACTGGAGCACACTCTATATGACAGCCCTATAAATATCTAAGCACAGCTGTCTTGGTCTCCCCCAAACCTTCTCTAATGTATTCAATTTATTTTCCACTCTAGATCATTCCTAAGTGATATAAAGTGCCTGAGAAAAAGGGAGTAAAGAAATGGCAGAATAAATTTATAACAATTGAAAGGGGGGAGTAGTGGGATAAAGAACCAGGAAGGAAGTAGAACCAGCCTTCTTCTTCTTATCCCTGGAGCTGATTTGTCAACTTTTCAATATATATTTTTTTATTGTTTCTACTACTTAAATTTATATATTACTTCATTATTTTTTCATTGTGGTAAAAAACATAACATGAAACTTACCATTTTAATTCTTTTTAAATATACAATTAAGTATCATTAAGTATATCTACACTGATTTGCAATCATTACCATTATCTATTTCTAGGAAATCTTTTATCATCCCAACAGAAACTGTACCCATTAAACAATGACTTTCCTCTTTCCTCTCCCAAGCCCTAGTAATCACTATTCTACTTTATATTGTTACAACTTGTCTATTCTAGATACATAATGTCTTTAAAATTCATTCATGTGGCAGCATGTATCAGAATTTCATTTGGTTTTATGGCCAAATAATATTTCATTGTACTTATAGTCATGCATTACTTAATGATGGGGTTATGTTCTGGGGAATACCATTTCTGAGAAATATGTCAGTAAATAATTTTGCCACTGTACAAATGTCACAGAATATACTTAATACAAACACTATATACATAGCCCATCAATGACTAAAGCAGGCAGTGCATGACTGTCCATACATGCAAAACAGCGCTTAAAGAGAACAGGCTCAGTTGAAAGCAAGTACTGATTTTTGCCCTTCTGTCTTTTCCCTATCTTCACATCTGCCAGCAGAATATGACGTTCAGAGTTTCAACAGCCATTAGAAACATAAGGCGACCTTTAAGGATGAAAACCAAGTTTTAGAATGTAGGGCAGCCTGTGTCTCTGACAATACCCTGAAGCTTCCATATCAACCCTGAGCTGCCTAATTTCATTCTTCTTTTATGGGACAGAAAATATTGCATGTTTGACACACAGCAGAAGCTTCTTTTATTCAAAAGAATCCAATGAAATTATTCTTTTGAAGAGTGAGAGAAAAGAAGAGAGCAAAGAAATAAAGTGTGTAAGTCTCAGGAGATGGGATACAGTAATAGTCACCATGGTAATAATTAATTACAGCTGCTATACTGCAAATCATCTCAAAAATAGAATTTATAGAACTATATTTAGTGACTGGTGTCTAGTGAAACAGCAAATGGTAAATACACACACATATCAAATGTTCATTTCTTAAAATTTGATTTATCTTCTTCTATAACACAAAGATTGGGGATTTTATAATAAGGTGAAAACTAAGTTCATTCCACAGTACTTGAAATGCTTATCCAATTAGAAAAACATTTACTCAAATTACAAAATTTTCAAACTTCTTGCAGTTTCTTAACATTGTTAAAAAGACAACACTTAGGCCCTCCCTGGTGGCGCAGCGGGTTAAAGCATAGCACTGAGAAGCTAAAGCCACTTCGGTGTGAGTTCGATTCCCACCTGCCTTGGAGGTGACCACGTGGCGTGGCAGACCTCTCGACACGCCCGCTGCTCCCCTCAGCAGTGTACTTCGTAGCTCTGCCTGTTCTGTTCTCCACTCTGTCTCTGGTAAAGCCTCTCGCCGCCCCTGAGCCTCTGGCCTGTACCCCAGTTCTATATGAACAAATAAATAAATCTTAAAAAAAAAAAAGACAACACTTGTAGATATGTATAAACTAAAGTTAAATAAGTATCAAGCCTCATCTGTGACCTTTTTCTTTAGATTATGTTCATTAAGAACTAAACACTCCAGGTGTTGAGTCCTACACATGCTAGGCTGTCTCTGGTGTTTTTTAATGAACATAAAATAGTGGGTATCTTATTACGATGTTCAGATGTATTATTAATGAATATTTAAATGAGACTAATTTGATATCATACCCACAATAGTGGTGAAGTGGTAGTAACATGGGACAGATAATATGTATCTCAATGAAGTTAATCAAGAATCATTATGAAATGTAGACTATTTTATATAAAATATAAATAAAGTTTTGGCTGGCAGTAGAGGCTCTGTTGCAGCTGCCTTACCAATTTAGGATTCTAAAATTGGGTGACTAAGAAAAAGCACTTAGGTTCCTGAGATTAATCTTTTCTTCAGAGGCTTCAGGAAGTCATCTGAATCACAGATTTCTTCCTTGTACCACAAAGAAGATTCACAATAAGACTTCAAAGATTCTTTACTGCTATCTTGCCAAGAATATTACTTTCTCTTGAGAACAGAACAAAATAAAAATATAAGCAAAAATAGTGCATGCATATGAAAGATCTGTCTTCAGATCTGCTGAAAGGGACATTTTCTGAAAGTAAACAAACTGATTTAATGCTATAGTAAGTATAAATGCTTTGGGTACCAGGATAAATGAATTTTCCCTAAATATTTCATGTTACTGGTTATTTTGAGACCTTCAGCGTTTACAAAGTACTATGGTAAAACTAAAAATACATGGTCCTGTCAAAATCAAGTGACTTGGCATGCAACTACTCCATTCCTAATACTTTTAATAGACCTACTTGATACAGATACTCTTGGATATCTGCCCTGGTGGAGAGAGACACATTCCAGGCTTATCCTAGTATGTTATAAGTCGGTGGGAAATAAAGTACCCACAGTCCTTCTGATTTATAGCTGCTAGACTTCTTTCCTATAGACTAAAACTCACTGTATGATTATCCCAGTCAGAAAACCTAATTTGTCCAAGCTGAAAAAACATAGAAGAGTTTGGAAGTTAGAAAGTGTGGCTGGGAAGTTACTAGGCTGACAGGTCAAAGGAAAGCTGTTAACATTGACATTCTGAGAATCTACAATCCTTTCAAAAGATGCATTTTAAATTCCTAGAATTCTAAATCTCTCTGAAATACAGTCAGTTCATAAACAAGAACCAACTGGGCAGATATAACAAAAGCTGCATAGTAAGAAGTCACACCAATAGGCTGGGATTACAAACTAAACAGGCTGCGATTGCCAACCATATTCAAACTCTATTACAGGATAAGTATAAGAAAAATCGTGCAGTAATCCAAATATTATGGTTTTCACATTTAAAAGACACAGAAATGAAAGGAAGAAAACAGAAAGCACAGGAACAAACTTACAGATAGATGGCCAATTAACTTGTAACAAAGGAGCCAAGAATATTCACTGTTCAAGGACAGTCTCTTGAAGAAACGGTGTTGGGAAGTCACATGCAAATGATGAGACCTGGACCACTCTCCTACACTATATACAACCACCAACTCAAAATTGATTAAAGAATTAAATGTAAGACCTGAAATCAAAAACTCCTGGAAGAGAAGACAGACAGTAAACCCTTGATCATGATCTTGAGATGATACTTTGGATTTGACTCTAAAGAATGGTGGTAAATGCAACTCAGATGTTAATAATCACCTTGACTGTGAGTGGTCAGAACGCACCAATTAAAAAGGCCTGGGTTGCAGATATAAACCCACAAGTTTATGGACACCTAATTTTTGACAAAGGAGCAAAGAAGGTACAATGGAACAAAGAAAATTTGTTCAGCAAGTGGTGCTGGGAAAACTGGGAAGCTACATGCAAAAAAATGAAACTAGATCACTGCCTCACTCCAGTCACAAAAATCAACTCGAAGTGGATTAAAGACCTAGACATAAGAACGGAAACCATAAAATACCTAGAAGCAAAGATGGGTCAAACACTACACGACATACACTTCAGCGACATCTTTAAAGACAGAGCACCGAACACCACAATAGTGAAAGCAAAGATAAATAGATGGGACTACATCAAGTTAAAGAGCTTCTGTACAGCAAAAGAGACATTACAAAAAACAGACAGACAGCCCACTAATTGAGAAAACATTTTCTCACACAAAAGTAGTGATAAAGGACTGATCACAAAAATATACGGAGAACTGATGAAACTCAACAAAAATAAAGTAAACAACACCATCAAAAAATGGGCAGAATGGCCCTCCCTGGTGGCGCAGCGGGTTAAAGCACAGCACTGAGAATCTGAAGCCACTTCCGCATGAGTTCGATTCCCGCCTGCCGCCTGCCCGGAGGAGACCACATGGCGAGCCAGACCTCTCCTGACCCGCCCGCTGCTCCCCTCAGCAGTGTACTTCGTCAATCTGCCTGTTCTGCTCCCCACTCTGTCTCTGGTGAAGCCTCTCACCGCCCCTGAGCCTCTGGCCTGTACCCCAGTTCTGTATGAATAAATAAATAAATCTTTAAAAAAAAAAAATGGGCAGAAGAGCTAAAAAGACACTTCTCCAAAGAGGAAATGCAGATGGCCAACAGGCATATGAAAAAATGTTCAACATCACTCGTAATAAGGGAGATGCAAATTAAAACCACAATGAGATACCACCTCACCCCAGTGAGAATGGCACATCTTCAAACAACTAGCAACAACAAATGTTGGCGAGGATGTGGAGAAAAAGGAACTCTCCTGCAATGCTGGTGGGAATGTAAACTAGTACAACCACTGTGGAAAACTGTTTGGAGGTTCCTCAAATTGCTAAACATGGAGCTTCCCTACGACCCAGCAATCCCACTCCTAGGTATCTACCCAAAAGACACAAAAACACTGACTGAAAAAGATACCTGCACCCCCATGTTTATTGCTGCTTTATTTACAATTGGAAAAACATGGAAGCAGCCCAAATGCCCAAAAGTAGATGACTGGATTAGAAAGATGTGGTACATATATACAATGGAATATTACTCAGCAACCAAAAAAGAGAAATACATGTCTTTTGCAGCAACTTGGATGGAGCTGGAAAAGATCATGCTTAGTGAGATAAGCCAGAAAGAGAAAGAAAAATACCAGATGGTTTCACTCATAGCAGGACTATAATGGACCAGGCAAGAAAATAACAAAAATAATGAACAACCATATCTAGAGACATTTTGTGGGGGTGGAGTGGGGAATGGGATCAAAAATGGGGGGTGGGGGGTGGGGAGGGAAGTGCATGGGATTTTGGTGATGGCACACAGGTGACATGGTGATGGGAAACCCACAGGGATTACAATTGAGGTAGAAAAAAAAATGTACAAAATGATGTAAAATAAACTTATAAAATAAAATTTTAAAAAAAAACTGAGTCAAAAGGCCCCTGGCAATTATACTTTGCTTACTAGATACCTGTGTAAAACTCAAATACAAACACAAGTTTTAAAGTGAAAGGTTGGAATAAAGTACTTCAAACAAATAATAACATGTGGAGAAAAACAAGGACTGCTATTCTCATATCTAATAAATAAGACTTTCAGCCAAATGGATAATCAGGGATAAAAATGGAGCTATATAATGATCTAAGGGACAATTCATCGAGAAGGTCTGTCGCTAATACTTATGTACCTAACTCAGAACTAACAATCTATATAAAACAGCTATTAACAGACATATTTGTGAAGCCACATTAATAGTGAGTAACTGCAACATACCACATACACTAAGGGATAATGCTTCCAGACAGAGAGCTAACAAGGAAATAGTAAATAAAGACATTAAGTATTAAACCAAACAGACTTAACAGACATTTACAGAGTCTTCCACCCCAAAAAAAACCCAAGATACATTCTCCTCAAATACACATGGAACATTCTCAAGCACAGATCATATCCTGTGACACAAAATATGTCTCCAAGGTTATATGAAAATTGAAATTATATCAAGCATCTTCTCTAGTTACAATGGCATTGCACGACAGAGACTATTACTTAATCACAAAAAAAAATCCTGGAATATACCAACATATGTGGAAACTAAACAAAATGTTTTTCAACATCTGTATGAATGAACAAATCAATGAAGAAATTAAAATGTATATGGAAACTAACAAGAATGGTGAATAAAACTGCCAGATCTTGTGGGATGCTCTAAAAAATGGTATGATGAGGGAAGGAAATTGTAATATAAGACACTAAGAAACATCTCACTTTATCTGACTTTACAACTGAAGAAAATAGAAAAAGTACAAAGAAACAAAAATAAAGTAAAAAAGACAGTGTAAAAGATCAGTGAAACCAAGAAACAGTTCTTTGAAAGGGTAAACAAAGTAACAAACTCTTAGCTAAATTTACTAAGAAAAAACACAAATAAAAAGAATCAGAAATGAAAGAAGTGAAATTACAAGAGATGCCACAGATACAAAGGGCAAAAAGAACTTATTATCAACATCTCTGTATGAACACACTGGAAAATCTAGAAGAAATGGGGCCCTCCCCGGTGGCGCAGCGGGCTAAAGTACTGCACTAAGAAACTAAAGCCACTTCCGCATGAGTTCGATCCCTGCCTGACCCGGAGGCGACCACATGGCGAGGCAGACCTCCCCTGACCCGCCCACTGCTCCCCTCAGCAGTGTACCTCGTTGATCTGCCTGTTCTGCTCCCCGCTCTGTCTCTGGTGAACCCCCTCACCCTCCGCATCTCTGGCCTGTACCCCAGTTCTGTACGAATAAATAAAAAAATCTTTAAAAAAAAATCTAGAAGAAATGTATAAATGTTTAGAATCATACAATATTCCAATACTTAATGTTGGGGACTGTCCCATTCACGGATTGTTGGGGGGCAGAACAGGCAGGGTCTCAAGGCCGGAGTGGTGTAGACCAGCGGAGATTCCTAGAAAAGGGGAGAAATGGGGAGCGGGAGTGAGGAAGACACGGGAGTAGGCGTTGGGTGCCAGTCTTCCTGTTCTGTTGTCAGCAGAAGTTTATTTTATACATTTCAAGCAAGCAGTGAGATAACATTAGCATATGAATTGGGCTGAGATCACAATCATCTTTTTTTCTGAGAAGTTTGGGGTTGTAATGACCTTCAGCTGAGATATTACATTTATTATTCTTAAAATGGATCTATTAAAATTAAGATAGGAACATAAATTCATGAAATGTAAGGCTAACATATTTATCACAGTGATGATAGGCTAAAATAAAGTCCCTTTAAACCTTAAATGTTACTTAATTATCTTCATTTTCATTGAGAGATCTTAGAGAGTAAAGTCAAGTCAAGGGCTAGCGTAGAGGCTGGGTTGGAGATGTGAAAGAGGATAAAGTGAGGTCGTGGGCCAAGGTGAAGTTGTGAAAGAGGGTAAAGTAAAGGTGAGGATTAGGGTGAAGTTTTCTAGTAGATAAATCACTAAAGGAGATAGTGAGATTCCTCATTTAAAGACTAAGCAATAGAAAACTTAAGTAAGCTAGTAGAGAGAAAAAATTTGGATTCTCATCCGGGCAGTAAAAGAACTCGTAATTTTTAACATTTTCTTGTACTGTCTTATTTTAAAGTATTGATTTTGCTAACTGCCAATTGCTTTTATTAATCAGCCTACTGTAGTATTTTTGACTTTAAGAAGAATTTCCCGCCCTGGGGCAGCACTTGCTTGGCTTGCCTGGGCCAGGTAGCATCTTATGAGGCTAAAGTAATCCAGTTGCAAGCTGATGGTTGCTCAGAATATTTTGATATTACAAAAAAGGGGGTATCATAACATGAGCTAGCATGGAAATTCTGATTTTTCAGAGCTTTTCCTTTTCTATCTGGAATTTATCAGTCGATAGAAGTTTCATAACTTGTGTCAACTTAACACAGACAAAATAGTTTTAATGGACCAATAACAAGTGCAAAAATTGAAAGAGCAATAAAACATCTCCGCTAAAAATAAAAGCTCAGGATCAGAGAGTTCCTAATGAGTTCTAACAAACCTCCAGAAAGGACCTAATACTTATCCTACTCAAACTTGCAAAAATTGAAGATGCTGGAAAGTTCCCAAACCATTTCATGAGATGAAATTACTGCCCCAAAACCAAACAAGGACAGCACAAAAAAGAAAACTATAGACTATTATCTTTAATAAACTTAGATGCTAAAAGGTCATACAAAATCTAAGCAAATCAAAACCAGCTACATATACATAAGTGAATTATGCACCATGACCAAGTAGGTTTCACACCAGGGTTACAGGACTGGTTCAACATGCAAATAAATCAACATTCACCAAACCAACAAAAAATCCTATGTTCACCTCAAAAGATTCTGAAATAGTGTCTGACAAGATTCAACATCTATTTATGATAAAAACTAGTAACAACAAAGGTTGATGAGGATATGGAGAAAAAGAACACTCACCCACTGCTGGCAGTAATAGAATTTACGAAAGCTCTATAGAAAGTGGAGTAGAGAGACCTTAAAAAAAATGAAAAATAGGCCCTTCCTGGTGGTGCAGCAGCCTTTTCCTGTCTCGCCCACTGCTCCCCTCAGCAATGTTGTCGATCTGCCTGTTCTGCTCCCCACTCTGTCTCTGGTGAATCCTCTCAATGCTCCTGCACCTCTGGCCTGTACCCCAGTTCTGTATGCATGAATAAATAAATCTTTAAAAAATAAATAAATAAAAAATACCATGCAATTCAACAATGCCATTGCTAGATATTTACCCAGAGAATATGAAAAGATTTATGCATGCCTAAGCATTATCCACAATAGCGAAGTCATAAAACCAACTTAAGTGCCCAATGAAAACTGGGTAAAGAAATCATGGAATAAATTCTCAATGGAATACTACTGAGCTATTAAGAAAGATGAAATAGTGCCTTTTAAGACAGGTGGACCTTGAGGTGACTATGCTGGATGAAATAAGTCATAAAGTGAAAGACAGTTACCAGATGGTTTCATTCATTTGTGGAATATGAATAACCAAAGAATGCATACTGGCAATTCATAGCAAAAACAATTCTTAGGTTCTTTGAAAAATAAACTGTTTACCAGAGGGAACAGGGTGAGGGAGGGTGGGCTAGAGGAAAATAGGGACTAGGTCACCGGCATGAAATTATTGGTGGAGGATGAATGGAGCACGTGCACACATAAAAGTGTAAAAATGTACCCCACAGTAACATTCATATGTAAATGACTGAAAAATTAATTTTAAAAGTTATATAGAAAAAGAAATTTACATTTGGGGGTGACTCATGAAATGGATCCTCAACAATCACAATCTTTCCACCTACACAGAGAGTATAGAAATGTCTTAATTTTAAATATATGTGAACAGAAAAAGACCACTGAATATTTAAGTCTCTAAAAACTAAAACTAGAAATAATATAAAGTAAAATGGCAAAAGAAGAAAGGAAATACAGAGATAATGCAAGACAAAACTTAAAATAATCTCCTACAATTAACAAGCTTCTTAAATATATAATTATTTTTGAAAAGTACAGACTGTGTACATCCTCAATAATTATCAATATTCATAGATATTAAAACAAAAAAAATTTTTTTAAAAGATTTATTTATTTATTCATACAGAACTGGGGTACAGGCCAGAGATGCGGAGGGTGAGAGGATTCACCAGAGACAGCAAGGAGCAGAACAGGCAGATCCATGAAGTACACTGCTGAGGGGAGCAGCGGGCGGGTCAGGAGAGGTCTGCCTCGCCATGTGGTCACCTCCGGGGCAGGTGGGGATTGAACTCATGAGGAAGTGGCTTTAGTTTCTCAGTGCAGTGCTTTAACCCGCTGCGCCACCAGGGAGGGCCTAAAACAAAAATTTTTATAGCCCAAGAACACATACACTTTCTTCTAGTCCTAAGAGCACTAATGCCATCACCCTTCATGTAACCTCTCAAATTGCTGTTCTATGCTTGTCAGAATGAGAATAACAAAGGTATCATTTTAGAATTATTATGAAAATAATAGTTTTTATTCCACAGGCCCCTGAAAGGGTTTCAAGGACTTCTAAAGATCTTTAGGCCACACTTTAAGAATCACTGGACCTAAGTCATAAATAATATTGCTTAAGGGAGTTCAATAAACAGCACTGAGAGTGTCAGATGGATCAATTTTATTATTAATAGAATTCTTGACTTAACTAAGAGCATGGCCACAATGCAATTCCAATAATGTACCCCAAACTTACCACCTAATCACAGACAGTGCAAAAATTGGCAGCTCGTTCCCCAACCCCTCACTCCATAAGCATAGAGATTCCTGTAAAACTTTCGGCATGGAGAAGCAATCCAAAATGTATGCAACAAGTTTCCTGATGGTGCAGGGGTTAAAGTCTCAGCACTATCAAGCAAGCTATCGCCAATCACCTGTGGCTGGAGTTCGATCCCCAGCCAGGGAGTTGACCCACATGGCACAGGAGACCTCTCCTGTCTTAACTGCTGTTCCCCTCAGCATTGTATTTCAGTAGATCTGCCTGTTCTACTCCCTACTTTATCTCTGGTGAATCTTCTCACCCCCTGCAACTCTGGCCTACACCCCAATTCTTGTATACATAAATATTTTTTTAAAAAGAAGGTTTTTAAAATAACAATAATGTATTAGTGACTTTTAAATGAAACACTGAGTTGAAATACAAGATCCAAAAATCTTCAATGATTTATGAGTAAATCAACCCATAACGTCATTTCAATTTGGAATAAAAGGTCATTATTAAGGCTTTAAACAATACATTTAACTCTAGGCTTCATAATCCATTTTATACTTTTCTAAACTAAATGAATACGGATATTTTTTTTCTCCCTTTTTCTTTTTTGTGGAGGTGAGCTCTCTGACATAAGTGTACACAAGACTGCATTCATTCTTCCCTGTCTTCTATCACCTGAAGTCCTACCAAACGTGACTCAAAGGGTTATTTTCCTCAGCCTACCCCCTAACAGTACATATGCTTAGTCTTCAAGCTACTGCTAAGAATTTAGATTTCTTGTAGCACTTAGACCTACTGAAAGTGGATGGTTCTTACCAACAATAATATTAATGAAGTAACACTCCACTGTTTATTAATGATGTATAGAATTTTCTACCCAAATATAAATTTCAAAGTTAAGTGTCTTCACCACATAAATTGAGAAAGCCTAGACAGTTGAGAGGCACAAGTCTGCCTTACGTTGCCAAAGAAAATAAGAAAGACCTGACAACTACAGGCTAAGCATTAGACAGACACATAGATAGAATCAATGTGCTTTTTCTCATGCAAAGAAAAAAATTAGATGCAAACTTTACATTTAAAACTGCATTGTTCCCCTTTAATCTGGCCACCATCCGAGTGGTGATCTGGATGTTAGAGAAGAGATGAATGGGAGACATTGGCAGGGATTGAAGCTTGGGGATGAATGTGGAAATGTAGAATGGATGTTTCTTTTTTCTGGCTTTGAGTTGACTGTTGTTTCTGTCTGTTTTTTAGAACTGATCCGAGAGGACAGGGAAGTCAGTGTGGGCGGCTCTAAGGAGCCTCCCTCTCTACAGCTGCGGCTCAGAGGATTACGGCGCTTCATCCACAAGGCAACATTGCACAAGTAGCCTTTGAACAAAAGTCATGGATACTATTAATGATATGGTAATCCTTAATCGAGCTACCTCCCAGTAGTGATTATACTGACATGGGAAGAATATCTAAGTCGTGGAGGCAGCCTCAACAACACTGTGCCATTGTTCACCCCAGGCTTGACCAGGACTAACTTTTACCAGCATCTCTAACGTCACCTTTCCTTCTGGAGCCTACCCCCCAGGCCTGGCCCCAACTCCCACCCCATCACGGTAAAAAAGTGGCAAAGAAAACCCTGATCCTAAATCTTTTTTTAGATTTGTTTTTGCAAGTTCCCACACACATTTAGTGTCGTCTCAAAATTCATGCCATCAACTGTCTCCAGGAACCATTTCCATCAGAGAACAAGACCACACAAAGGTTAGTTTGGTAGGTCTCAGGGAAGATGTTTTAATTGTCTGACAATAGATTCTTCAATCATTTGACTTGCAGATATTGTCCTCATGCTCTCAAGATAACACGTTCAGAATTTGAGAATTTATCAAAAAGTTTCCTAAATCTACCTAATTATGATACTGCAATGCCAGTGACTTCCCCACTTGATATGGTTTAAATGTTCAACTGATAAATATAGCAGAAAAAAATTTTATGGATCTCTACCACATGGGACTTCCCTGAGGGTCAAACCTAATTAGCTCATAGATGATTCACCTTAATACAGGCAAGTATTTTTATGAAGAAATACATTTATGACCTCAATGTAATTATTTGTTTGGAATAAACATGTTTAAAACTTCAAATGACTGTAGTGAATGTACCAAGGGTGATACAAGCAATAACTGATCACTATCTTGGCCTAATTAATCTTGTCCCAGGGACAATTAATATTTTTTAATGGTACTATACTGGATTCTTAGCCAAAAGGCTGAGATACAGCATCAATATTTTTAAAGAACAACATTTCTCTGCCATCCAAAACCAATCTAAACAAACCAAATAGAATTTTATGGACATTACCATATCTGTGAAACCACAAAAAAAAATCCTCCTAAACTATATAATAAGCCATACTCAGCACACAATGAAATTTTCTTAAAAATTTCTCTGTTCTAAATCAAATTTTTTTTTTTTTGGTCTTTGCCAAAATGTTCTTTGGAAATTACACATACTTTAGAAACGCTATCTTTAATAAATTTAAGGTCTATATAATTAACCAATATATGAAAATAAAGAGCAAATAACAAATTGTATACACATGATATTTTAAAGATTATTCCTGTTTAATATAAAGCCACAAATAATGTAACGCTTCACACTGAACACTGTGACAATTTACAAAAAATTTTAGAACCATGAAGCAATTTAATGTATGACTTCTCTCACATTAAAATCTGGCTGTTTCTGAGGTTGAATTTAGAGAGATGGTAAAAGCTTTTCTAGCTCTTCACTTGACTTTGCATAACCTTTATAATAGTTGAGTATATACAATTTTAATGAATAAACAGAAAAAATAAGTATGAATCATTTTATATAATATTTATAACTACACAATTACTCAGTAAAGCTGAAATAATATACTTAATCCAGATTAAATATGAATTTGAAATATTTACTCATTATTTTCTTTTAGCAAACTGATGTGCAACTTTGAACTCCACACACTGAAAGTAGAGCAAAGTATTTCTGTGATGTGAAGATTTACTGTCATTTCTGGCTTTATGATTTTATTTTATTTTTCAGTATAGGCCCAATAAGGTAGGCAATTAAATGCCGGCAGGTACTCTTGTTTCAAAGACCAATATTTTTCTTATTGTACTTTCTAAGCAATGAAAGTTATATTTCATAGTTTTTAAGGTGCTGTGATACACCTCAGGAATGGAAATGGGAAACATGAGCTAAGATTCTTATACTTTGATTCAACATGATGTGTTCATTTGTGTAACCAATTCTGACATAATCCAGAGTCCTATAATTTATACTCTGTACTTTGCTTTGACTGTGATGGTGACAGTAGCACTTTTATATGAATGTGTGAATAAATTTACAAAACAGAATTAAGGAGGATAAGAGGTATTCACATTTTCTGGCCACTTACTTTTTTTTTTTTTAGTCAGAAAAGCAATATATTCTTATTGTATATTCTTAAAATATTCTTAAAATATTAAGTGGCTAGAAAATATGATTTCCTTGGAATTTCTGAATCTTTTATTATATGTGCTAAACAGCACAGATAGCATTGCCTCTACTTATTTTCTAGAGAGGCAGGAGCGTATTAGGTATGTGGGTTCTGGAATCAGTCAGTCTGGGTTTGTATCCTGGCTCCATCATTGCTAACTAGATACTGTCTAGGCCCAGGTTTCTTACATGTAATATATTTAATAGGGATGTTGCAAGGATGAAATGAGCTAATATTTAGTACCTTACACATTTTAAGCTTTCACATTATCTAATAGTATTATTGTCAGAGAACACAAGGGTACTTTTTAGTTGAGTAGAATACCAATGAAATGTCTGAGAAACAACACACATTACATCTGTAGTAGATCCTCAAAAAGATATGCTGAAATCCTTGTCCACTCACCCCCTTTATCCCCGCCAGTACCTCAGAAAAAAACTAATTGGAAGTAGCTCGAGATATACCTAGTTAAAATGAATTCATGCTGGAATAGAGTTGATTGGCCCTTGATCCAATATGATTGGATACAGAGGCATTCAGGGAGCCTGTCACGTGATGACAGAAGTAGAGGTTGGAGTGATGCAGCTATGAGACGAGGAATGCCAGTAACCACCAGAAGCTAGATAAGGCAAAATAGGATTCTACCCAGAATCTTAGTGAGACAGTGGTCCTTGATTTCAACTTGTAGTTGTCAGAACTGTAAATTTCTATTGTTTTAGGCCACCTAGCTTATGGCAGCCCCAGAAAACTAATATAGGGCCCTTCATGTAAAAGAAAACACTCTGTCCTACAAACAGCCAAGGTTCTGAATTACTGACAATGGGGCCATAGCAAAGAGTCCAAGAATCAAAGGAAGTTTTTATAAAATACGGACATTCCCGTCTTCCCAAGGACTCTTAAGATGGTTCTTAAATCCACACAGACACTCACGGAGGAAAGTCCTGTCCTTCGAGGTGGTATTTTAGTAGCTCATAAATGAGTGAGCTAAGTCCCAAACCCAGAGAAACAATTCCATGGATTCTCTGGAAATTAAATTTGTGCGAGCATGTCATAAAACCTATCTTTTGTTGTTAATAGATTTGGTCTTTTTGGCCACATATTCCCCAAAAAGCCTACTGTGATCAAAATGTACTACATTTTATAGGCTATTTAACAAGTTTGAGTATTTCCATGAATATCCTTTAAAAATGGGGCACTGCAGGTGGGACATACCAAGTAAAATAAAAATCATCTAAAGTGATACGGCTTTTTTATATTGTTAACACTCCTGACACTGCTAAGTGTTCTATAGACATTTTTCTACAGTCTTCATTCTCCTAAATTATTGCCAGATATATTTGTTCTTTATATATATTAAAAATTTAAGTTCTCAATTATATGCAGATTTTGTGGCAAAGTTAGCAGAGAAATTTTCTAAAGGAAACATTTTTTTCATTTCAGAAATACTTGGTTGACTGTAAACACAGAAAATACATGTTTATTGCATTGATTTTAATCTCATAATTCCAATTTTTTCAATCTATGTTTGTGATTTCTCCATTTGTCAGGAAAACATTTTTAGTACACCATCACTGGAGTACATTAAGTCAAATCTTCATTAACATTTCAAATATTAATAATACTTCAAATTACCATTAATACATAGGAATGTAAACTTCTTCAACAGCACTTTAGACCTAGAAAAGCCATTAGAGACCTTGTGAGCTAAACTTTTCACATTACGGTTAAGAAAACCAGAACCATTGGAACATTGAATATTTGACCATGGTCATAGGGTTATTAAGTGAATGTCAAACTCTAACGCTGTCATTCAAATCTCCTGAGACTGGTCAGAGTCCTTTTTACCACAGCACCAATATACACATGATCACTCTGACTGACGAAGTAGACAGTGAGCAATCAATCAGTGAATTTAAGCAAATGTACAAAAGCAGCCTTTACCATTAAATAAAATTGTGTGTGTAATGCTCTTAGCATGATTGGGAACATATTGTAAACACTGGTTCAGTGGAATTACTGTTGTCACCGCTGTGTCATTGGAGATGCAAGTGGAACAATGGGACGCTGTGTAATTGCAAATCAGATAGACCTGGCCCCAACTGGCAATGTCCACTCACTTCTTATGCAACCTGTGTTGTCTCACATTAAAATGGAAATAATAATGAGCTAAAGTATGTCAAACAGCAGGTAAGTGGAAGCATTTGTCATTAACAGGGAAGTTGTCATAAATTTTGTGTCAATATACGTAACATTAAAAATACAAAGTAAGAGTTGTCCCTTTGAGGGGAACATGCCATATTTATTACCAACTTGAGTACCCTTCTACATCACTCTTCCCTACTTCACACCTTTCCTCTAGCACTGATACTAACTCTGTGTGCCTTTATGCTACTGCCTTGAGAGTATTCAGGACACACCTGCAGCTCCCTTCTTTTATCTCTTTTCCCATTTAGAAAACTCTGTCTTCCTTCACTTCATTCTCTCAGGTACCTGATCATAACTTTCTAAGGCACAAACTCAGTGAATAAATTTATCTAAGGTAGCATTCCCAAATTACAGAACACTAGCTTGTAAGATGCTCCATGTAATAAAATCAAAATACAATAGACTAAATCTCCCTGTAACTGATGAACCGCTAGTTAAGGTATAGAAAATAAGTGTCTTCAGGAAGGAAATCACCCATCAGTAGTCTCAGCCAAAACATCAGTTACCTGACATCGTGCCATCTCTTAAAGTATTCAGGGATTAAGTCAATATTGACCAGAATTTTAAATACTTAAAAAATTGAACTATTCTGTAAAGTCTATAAAAAAAATTTTGGAAAAACGTAAAAGCTTGGGATTTATGATGTAGAAATACAGATTGGGAACATTTTATTTAAAAACACTTGCTCTGCATTTAACACAACCACTGGTAACTGCTATGTACCCTACTATCCAATCTGGACCGTGCCAGAAGAGTGGTCAGGAATATTGTAAATGGATAGTACTTGGGAAGGAAGAGGGTAAAGGTCAATGTGAGCATGGACATGTTAAATACAACATGGGAAAGGCCATCTCTGAGACCTGACTTTTGCACGTACAGCAGCAATTCCCTCCCAAACTACAAGTACAGTTCACACTTCTCTTCTTCAGTCATCTCAGTCATGCTCTCCTTCCTCACATCTATTATTCAAGTATTGACACAGTATATATTTTAAAATACACTGCCATGTTCAGTGATGTCTTCAAAAAGAAAAAGTATAAAAAGCAAAAATGGAGCTATATCAAACTAAAAAGCTTCTGTCCAGAAAAAGAAACTCATTAAAACTAAAAGACACCCTATTTGGGAAAAAATATTTGCACACCATACATATAGTCGGGGGTTAATATCTAAAATTTGTAAAGAACTCAAACAACTGAAAAAAATTTTAAAACTCAAATAACCCAAATAAAAAATGGGCAGAAGATCTGAATAGACACTTCTCCAAAGACATATAGATGGCCAACAGGCACATGAAAAAATGCTCATCATCACTTACCATCAGAGAAATTAAAACTACGAGATACCACCTCAAACCCATGAGAATAGCACATATACACACATGCCATGGTATACAATGGTGTAAATATGCACATGTGTGTATACTTATGTATATGTATAGATGCATGCATGGTATATATGTATATACATATATAGATATATACATGTGTATCTATATACACATATATCTTTTTACATAGTGTATATACATACATGCATGTATGTAACATGTATGTATGTATGTATGTATGTATGTATGTGGCTTTTTAGGTCAGAAACAACAAGTGTCTGAGAGGGTCTAGAGAAAAAGGAACACTGTTGGCAGGAATGTAAGCTGGTTGAGCTAGGAAAACAAGACAGAGGTTTCTCAAAATAATAAAAATAGATCTACCATATGGTTTAGTAATTCCACTCCTAAGTATCCAAAGAATATAAAGACACTAATTCAAAAAGATACATGCACTCCTATGTTTGTTGCAGCAATAGTTAAAATAGCAAAGCTGTGGAAACAACTTCAATGTTCCACTTTAACCTAAGAAGTTAAAGATGTAGTACAGATACACAATAGAATACTACTCAGTGATTAAAAAAAAAAGATGAACGCATGCTATTGCAGCAGCAGCTGTAGAACTGGAAGGGATTAGGTTAAGCAAAATAAGTCAGAAGTAGAACAACAAATACCAGGAGATTTCATTTATATCTCGAATATAAAGAAACAAAGCAAAGGAACAGAAAAAAAAAATAAACTCTTACACTCTGCCTGCAGAACTGAAGTTGCTGGAGGGGAAGGGGAGTGGGAGCAAAGCATGAAGGGACACTAGTGGACTGTGGTGGAGGACTATTGGTGCTTTGGTGGTGGGTAAGGTGTGGTAACATACATCTGAAGAGTGTACTCCTGTACTTCCAAACATGTACCATGTTGTAAACCAATGTTATCTCAACTAATAAAAAAAAAAAAATCTCAACTTTAAGAGATTCTGCTTTCTTAGTAAGCATTGCTATTTTGAAAATCTTGGTCACTTGGGAAATATTAACAAATGTGATACAAAGCAATAAAGAAAAATTGTAAATAATCCTAGTACTTTTAGGAGTCCATTATCTGTATTAAAAACAAGAACAGAAACTATTGAGGAATGTGAAAAAGGAGTACCAAGAATAAACATGGCCATGAATTGGGGGTATCTGACATTTCCATCTTCATCAAGAGGGATTCTGTCAAGTAGCAACTCAAACTCTTCACCAGTAATCTCCACACCAAACCTGAAACAAACAGCAGTTAGCATCAGTCACCCCCCAAGTTCACATTTGGGTCACCCATACCCACAATGCCCTAAGCATATGGCTGCCATTAACGCTTTGTTACTGCTGCAGTCCTCAAGATCAAGAGCACCACGTGAATATCAGAGGTTAATCAGGGTTTTGATGGCTTCAGCTTTCTCAAAGAAAGAGATCCTACCACAGAATCCCCGCATTGGTGGTGCACAGAAATAGAAATACCAGCATGTTGAATTGTGTGTGATTGTCTTCTGTAAAAAGTTATTCATTACACTAAAACACTGGTATTGCTTAAACAAGCTAACTCTGAAAGGCCTTTCAATTGGACTGTTTAGCATGAAAGAAAAGATAGAAAAAAAAAGTGCCTTTTGAAAAACAGCTTCCTAATGCTCCTGCAAAGCATTTCATAATGGCGTTATAGACATTTTGCATACAAATATTTAAAAAGTGGCAGTGTTTATTCATCAGCAAGAAAGTGTTTTCATCTCTCAAGAACAATCAAAACATAATCCTTGAATTACTGGCATAAATACGAATGACTTGAACAATAATAATGAACAAGGCGTTTATTCACCATTTTGCAAAGCTGGTAAGACCCAGCTGACTTTTGGAAAAGAGAGGAATATATTTTCTTTTGGCAATGCAGTGGAAGAATAACACTATTTTCCTTATTACTTCCTTGATAGTTATAAACACAAAAATATACATGAAAAGAATAACACAAGCAAAAAAATTGCTTTTGCATTGGCTGCAAAGAATTAAGTCATCACATATTTATGTACCACTTGAAAGTTAATGGTTTCTCAGGCACTTTGCAGTTGAGTGTCCTTTTTTCACTTCCATGAAATTAAAGGAGAAAGGTTGGATCAATATTTAACTGGACACATAAACAGTTCTTATCACATTCTCTTTTTTTCTCTTTTCTTTTTCATTTCTTAACAATGAAGTTATTGGTACTAATGGATAAATTTTTTGGCATTTGCCTGAGAAATGAAAGTTAATTTGAACTTAAATCTTAAATTCAATACTTAATAAATAGAACAAAAAAGTTTTTCATTGCCATACTAAAAAATACCAGACTAAAAATGAAGAGAACTGAATCTATCTAAATTCATAAATAGACAAGATATATAATCATGGACTAATCAAATTTCATTTTGTCCACTCTCAAATGGTCTGTAAGTTCGCTCTACTTTACTGAGTAGTTATATGATAATGGCAATAAAAAGAAAAGTGCCTTGAAAAATAGGAAGTATCCAATAAATATTGTGTATTAATATATTATCATATTGATGAATTAAGGATTGCTCAATTCTAAAAAAGAAAATACTAGAACATATTGTCTAAACCTCACAGTGGATCCAGAAAAAGAGGAAGAACGATCTATGTAGAGAACAAGGAAATCTGGAAATGAAAGCACCTCTCAATATACTAAACCTGGAGTTCAAGTGGAAGAAGGAAAAGAGACCAGGTTTGACAGAAAGGTGAATGCCAGGCTATACAGACGTAATATGCAGCTTTAGAGAATGGGTGTGTTCAAAGGCATAAGGTGCAACGGTCTCTGCTGTGTCAGTTTGGCTAGGCTAATAGTCCCAGTCCTTCAATTTGAAACCCTATGTAGGTAATGCTGTGAAGGTATTTTTCATAGCTCATAATTAGCCAACTTTAAGTAATGGCGATTATCCTAGATAATCTGGGTGGACTTGAGTCAAGCAGTTGAAAGGCCTGAAAAGCCGAGTATCTTCTCTGAAGAAAAAGAAATCCTCCTGCCTGTGGAGAGCAGCGCCAGTCTGTGCCTAGGCATTCCAGTCTGCCCTTCCTGACAGCCTGGCTATGGAGGCCCCGCCACCATACAAATGGAAGCCAAGGCCTTGCAGTAAGTCTTAGTATATATCTCCCTGGTTCTGTCGCTCTGGTCAAACCCTGACTACATCTGAATATACCACTAAAGGATTTAAAGCATGTAATGACAATGGAGTGGCATTTTGTCTGAATTGAGAGGGGTTTGAGAAGGACAGTTTTTTAATCAGAGACTTCAAAAGGAGGCTGTTGAAACAATCCAGGTTAGAAAGGATGATAGTTTGACCAAGATAGTAAAGTATAAGAGACACAATGGATTTGAAACAGTTTAGAAGTAAAAAGAGATATTGTTTTTGGGTTTGTTTGTTTTGTCTTGTTTGTTTTTGATTAAATGTGGAAGTAAGAGAAAAGGTGTCAAGATAACTAACTCCTCGGTTTCTGGCTTGGATGACTCAGTAGTTTGCTGTGTCATTAGCTGAGATAAAGAAACATTGGAAGAGGAACAGGTTGTGGTTGTCCAAGTGAAGACCATGAAATTACTTTTAAATGTGAGCTGGACTGTGATATATTCAAGAGATTTTCAGTAAGCACTGAGAAATATGGGGTGGAGCTCAGGAGAGCCCTTAACAGTAGCTATCACTGAGAAGTAAGCCCTAGTCATTTCAAAAGCAGTCGAGGTCAAGCAAACTGAATTTTTGTTGAATTTGGACACAGGGAGCTGACGCTCCTGGTATCCGCAGTTCTGGCAGTGATGGGATCTAGACATGTACTGTAGTGGGTGAAGCAGTGAGTGAAACTTGAAGAATAGGGGCAGCAAATATTTATCTCTTTCAAGATGTTTAGACAAGAAGGGAAGAGGAAAATAAAGACAAGCAGGAGGAGTAGAGTCAAGGAAGTTTTTAAAAAGAGAAAGAAGAAAGCGCTGTTAAATGCAGATGGCACAGTATCAAGGTTGAAAAAAAGAGGGAATTTTCAGTCGATCCTTGAAAGAAAGATTAAGGTCCAGGTAAACAGGAGAAAGATCTCTCTTTCACTGAAACAAGGAGAAATGAGAAACTGGGTTCATAGGATTTATATATCAGGAGCTTCCCTTTTTCTAATTTACTGTGAAGTAGGATGCAAAGTTATGGTGGTGGGGGAGAAAGGTAAGTGCAAGATGTGTTCTGAAGAAATTAAAAAGGTTTGAAATATGGAGTATGGGATACAGTGTTGAAAAAAGAACATAGGGGCCCTCCCTGGTGGCGCAATGGGTTAAACACAGTACAATGAAGTTACTGCAGGAACTGTAGCACAAGTTCTATCCCCAACCAGAGAGCTAACCCACATGGCGTGGCAGATCTCTCCTGTCCCACCCACTGCTCCCCTCAGGAGTGTATTCCAGTACTTCTGCCTGTTCTGCTCCCCACTGTGTCTCTGGTGAATCCTCTCACCTCCCACACCTCTGGCCTGTACCCAAGTTCTGTATATATAAATAAATCTTAAAAAAAAAAAAAAAAAGAACATATTAGTGGAATGACAGAAAATGCTGAAAGGATGAGGCTGGTGGCAATGTATTTACAGTGATATAAAACAAGCGAACAGTGTGATTTTTCCTCAGCAACCTGAGTACAGAAGACAAGATAGATAGTTGGGCTCACAGAGGCTGGGAACCTACCACATAGATGTGAAGGAAACAAAGAGTGATGATTGTGACAAGGAAATGACCAGTAAAAGGAAAACAGGATCAAATAGAAACCAGAACAGATAGCTCACTGTGTTCAAGAGAGGAGTGGGAAAAGATGCAGGGACACATCAGAAGCAAAGTAGAGGGGTCAGTGAACAAGAATGGAAGATACTAGTCAGAAACAGGCTGAAAGGATGATTTCACAGGTGTTGTTATTTTGGATAATGACACTGCTGGGTGAAAAAGTACATAAAAGGAAAAATGAATATTTACTGAGAATTTAATACGTTTTGACAATGTACTAGGTATTTTATAAGCATTGCCCCATTAATCACCATAATTATTAATTAGGTGATCTGGTCATCCAACACTGTCCTGATAGTGTCAGTGAGATCTCTCAGGACCCTATAGCGAGGGGAAGGAAAGTGGGTTGGAAGGGGCACTGAGAAGTGAAGACAATGAGCAGCTTCCTCTTGGAAGGCCTCTGAGGAAGCAGCAGCCTTTGTGGAGAGCCAGAGTTGGGCTAAACTGGATTGTGATGGTTAGAAGAGTAGCAGAGTTTACTCCTGTGATGGTTAGAAGAGTAGCAGAGTTTACTCCTGTGGGTTGGGATTTTTGACAGGCACAACAGGAGGACTTTACAAGGAAGGGAGAATAGGGCTTGGAAGAGGGAACAAGGAGCCCAGATGAACACTAGGGTAAGAGCAGTAGAAGGATATACAGTTTAGACAACTCGGAGGTTTCTAGCAGCAGCAGCATGGCCAGGCAAATAGGGGTGAGGTCACATGGATTCAGACTCTGTACCTTCAAACATAATCACCCAGCCTTTCTTTTTAGTGCATCATTCATCTGTCCCTAAAGGCAATGGGAATGTAGTTCACATTCTAGAACTGTAATAATAGCCAGTATTTACTGACTATTACTACATTTAAGACACATTACAGGCAGTAATTCATTCACCCCCTCACAACATTAGGAGGCATATACTTTTCTCACCTCTACTTTATAGTGAAAATTGACTATCTGATACAGCATGAACTTGAGCCCTGCTCACAGTCCTTGAAATTCTAAAGTATATCATTTTGTTATTCTTACTGCAAGGTTGTTATTTCTCTCCCTAAAATTATCTTTCCTATAATGTATACCTTTTTAGCAGAAAAAGGCCTCCCCACAGTCCTCCCAGCAAAAATTTACATGTTAATTTGTGGTAAGATTATGACAATGTCAATACAAAATTAACCCTTAACCCTATAAGTAGAATTTGGAATCCAGACAGCACACTTTGGACTGTAACCAAGAGAGCCCACATTCATAAGTACCCAAAAGTTCCTCCTTTACCCAGAGGGCATAAAGCCCAAGGATAGTACTTCTGCACAGTAATAGTATATTAAAAAGAAAATCATCTGTCACAATAACTTTATTCTGTCCTCAGGGTAGAACATAGACGCTAATATTTCTTCCAGAGGACAAAAAATAAGTTACTGTCAGGCTTATGATTTTCAATTCTATAACACAGTATTTTGGGGTTTTTAAGTTCCATACATTTTTCTATACATAACAAAACAGCTCTCATACATTAAAATAAGTGAAAATCCCCCTTTTCTGTTATTTAACAGTTTTAAGATAACAAAACATAGTACTTGTGCACAGCATGCAAATTTTTAAAAATCCAGCAAAGAAACAAACCACAGTTGGATTCTAACTATCTTAATACTGATTCAGAATTTGCACTTTTTAGTGGATAGCATATTCAAGGAATCTAAAAGTTATATAGAAAAGATGTGATATGGACCTCAAATTTAATGAAGGACTTTTATTTACTCTAACAATTTACTGGAACAGAAGGCTGAAAATTGAAGTGTTTGATGTACCAATTGCTTTTGAACTCTTCACTAAGGGCATTATAATTTTTTCCTAAGTGACATTTTCAGAAATAAAAAAATCTTAACATATATTAGTTAAATATACTGGAAATAAAGGTTATAGTATGTATTATCATAAATGTGTAACGTACAATGCATTGAGCACTGATTCCTCAACCAACCCCTGAAGACCAAGACTACACATTTTTATGACCAAGCTATGTTTAATTGGATACTTATTTTATATGAAACTTAATTAAATCACATTTAATATTCAAAGGCAGTTAAAGATACTTTTTCTTTATAGTACTTGAGACACGTTTTTAAGATTTTTAAAAATTTCTTGTATCAAGCTTTTTTCCAAATAGACCACTTTATTATATACTGAAAGCTATAAAATGCAAGAAAAACGTAATTTTCAACACTTCTGTTTCCTTCATTATTGTCCAAATCTTTAATACCATGTTCTCTCAAAAAACATCTGGGTACAATTCCAAAATACATTCCCATGCTCTGGAAAACCTATCTTCAGTCTGGTTCCAAATGGAAAAACAATTTAAGCTAATGTTCCAGAAATATACTTTTCAGACAAGTATTAGATAACAAATTAAAATCACAATACCAAAACCACTGCTCAAACCAAGGATGATGGAAAACTCCCAATTAATCCTGATTCTATACACCAGATCTCCTGAAATAGAACAAATTTGTCCTAGTAACATTTTTTTCCCTCTATCCTGTACTCCAAAATCAGACTGAAATAAAATGAGAGATTCCGTATAACCTACCAAGCAAAAAGATGATTTCAGGGTCATAAAACTACGCTATAAATTCTACACTTGTCTTGATGTCAGACATTCATACTATTAACAGTACAAAAGTGAAGGTTGTGTTCGCTTCAATACTGTAACTGAAAAAATAAATACAGGGTGGCTAGTTTCCTCACACTCCCTTTGCATTCCGTGTTCCCCCAGACACAGTACAAACTGCCAACTCTACCACAGAATGATTTCATTTCAGTTACTGGTAGACAAGCAGACAATGAATAACAATCCTGACAGGATCCAAATGAAGATTTGCGTCAAGTGAAGAGGAAATGTCTGGCGCTGAGCAGGTGTTCTCCCCTAGCTTGTCTAACCTGAAGTTCACCGACTTTGGGAAACACGACCTGTTTCCCGGACTTGGGACCACCGCTTTGCCGGGGTTTTTGAGGGCCACAGAAGAATCATTGGGAGGAGGTTGGGGAGATTTCCCAAATAGTAAGAGGCTGGATGGAAACCTGACCTTGAAGAAGTTTGCTTCAGCACAAGAGTGCTCTTCCCGAGCCGGGAGCAGGGAGACTCCGGTTTGGGCGAACAAGGGCGGCCGGGAACTTTAGACTTTTGGGTGCGGGGGGGGGGGGGGAAGGTGTGAAGAGGGGCCTCACTGAGTTCAAAATGGATGGTGGGAACACGTGAGGGATGCCGGAAACGTGCGTGCTGGGCATGCTGGGAAGGAAGGAGCCTGGCATGCTGGGAAGGAAGGCGTAGGGCACGCCGGGAAGGTTCCAGGCATGTCTAAAAATCACATTTTGAACAGAGAGAACCAAAGGTGCTGGAGCAGAGCATAGCCCTGGGCGTGTTTTGGAGAGGGGTCACTCAGTAACAAGGCTTGTGTTTAGCTAGTCTAAAAGTGACGTTGCGCTAATGCCTGTCCTTTTAAAGCTGTTCCTACAGGACAAGACAGTCAGTTTGGATTGTTTACAGTCAGCATCCTTTCTCCAGCCAAACGTGCCCCCAGCTTGGTCCAAAAGGGAACTCTACCCACTGTCCCAAGTGTGACTGATTCCCCAGCCCCCCCACCCACCTACCCCCATGTTCTCACCCTGTCTCTTTAAGTCTTCTCTGCCTGAACTTCAGTGTTTTTTACACAATCCTGCAGTGAGAAATGTCTTTTAAATTGTACTTGTTGCCCTGTGATGAATAAAGATTCTCAAAGGTTCTCATTTTCCATTTTTTCCATTTTTTTTTTCATTTTCCACTTGTGATGGCACAAGGGGTTAAGTCTCAACACTACCAAGCTATCTGCCATTGCAGCATGAGTTCGATCCCCACGCAGGGAGCTAATCCACCTGGGCACAGCAGACCTCTCCTGTCTCACCTGTTGCTTCCCACGCTGTCTCCGGTGAATCCTTTCACATACCCGCCCCCACCCCACAACACACACACACACACACACACAGCTCTGGCCTACAAACTCCAGTTCTTAATATGCATAAATAAATTAAAATAGATCTTTTAAAAATAATTTTTTAATGAACAACCATGTAGGAGAGACATGTTGCGGGGGTGGAGTGGGGAATGGGATCAAAAACGGGGGTGGGGGTGGGGGGTGGGGAAGAAAGTGCACGGGATTATGGTGATGGCACACCGGTGACTTGGTGATGGGAAACCCGCGGGGATTGCAATTGAGATGGAAAAAAAAATGTACAAAATGAGGTAAAAATAGTTTTCCAAAAAAAATTATTTTCCATTTTAGACAATTTTATGCTTATTGTGACAATCCTAACTCTTGTGAGTGTTTATTGATAAAATCCTATTAGGTAGATTGCTCTATGATCTGTCAAACGCAAATTGGAATACAGCTTTCATGTCATTTTGAATCCAACAAATAGTTTACACTTTCTCTTCTCCCTCTTCCTCTCAGTGGCTGAAATTTAACAATTTACTAGATAGATACTTGATCAGATCTCATAGGAGGTTTTCCTAAATAATTTGTGGGGGAATAACCTAAGTTCCAGGTGAAATTGTCATTTTTATATGTAAACTAACCCAGTAAATTCAAAATTCATAATGATTAGATCCATCTGTACAGGCTGACTATTGTAATCCACAGAACAACTTCCAAATTCTGTGTTTTGCAAAAATCTTATTTAAAAGATGCTGTTTTGTGTATTTCTATATATTTTTAAAATTGTTTTACTTTCCCTTTTTCATGTTTTGTGATTCTCTTGTGGGAAGAATTGTCTATCAGAGTGGCTTATAATAATTACAAAGATAGCAGAAGAACTGGTGGGAATAATTTAAATTAATCAGAAGAAAATAATCACTGAAAAAATTACACCAATGGATAAATTAGGTTGTTGTTATGATATACATCATAACACAAAACATAATTATCACCTGCTGAATGTCTATTATGTCATTTTCAACTTAAAATTCTTTAAGTAAAATTAAAACTTGCCATTTTGTAGATATTTAGGTTGATATATAGATGCATTTCAGTATAATTATTTCAGTGCTAAGTTTACTGCCAATAATAAAATATTTTTCAACTTTATACGTAGTATTTTTTTTGCAATATGACAATTCCATACTTGACTTTTTCCTATGTGCAGTGGCAACTATAAAACTATATAGTTTTATAAAAATATTTTGAATAACACAAAAAAAGTAACAAAGTATAACTCATTCCACAAAAACCACTTCCCTCCACCTTCAAAATAACCACCACTGGCTGCTTGATGCTTCATCTACCAGATTTTCCCCCCATACATACACTAATATCTAATATCACTTTAAAATAAATCATATTTTAAAAATTATTGTGTCACTTTATCTTTCCACTAAATTGATCTTTGACTAAAAAAAGCCTATACGATATTTCCTTGTGAGGTTGTACCATAATTTAATCACTCCCTTACTAATGTATACCTGGGAGGTGTCTCGTTTCTCCTTACAATTTGGCTTTTTGAAATTTTTCACCTTTCCATTGCACAACCGTTCCCATTCTCCTCAGCCAATTTGTTTTCTAGTAACCCAGGGCCACTTTATTCTTTCATCTTCTCACCAGTTTTCTGAAATGGTTTTTGACTTTTACGTCTTATCCTTTCTTTTTGAATCTTTTCTTTTCACTCTCCCATTTTTTTCCCCATTAAAGACAAAATCTTCACACAAAATCTCTCCTCTCCAATAGCAAAGTGCCTTCCTCACATTCTTCCCAAACAGCAGTGAAGATAAAGAGGCTCTGAGCATTAGGTTTCTGATAAGTAACAAGAGGCTGCTACTGGCAGGAGCCTTGTCAAGATAGCCCTCATTCTGAGCACTCCATTCCCACGTGAACAACAATGAATGGAGATTTCACCCGCCCACCCCACATTGTTCAAATTGTCCTTTGCCCTTTCTGTCAAATCTTGGCACCCAGGAGACAGCAGAACATGTTCTGAATTCAACCCTGGGGAGCCACCAATCAGTATCACTTGACTCTTATTACCCATTAGCTGTTCTCTTTCTATGCGTGACTTGGAGAGATGCCTAAGTCATTCTTTGTCATGGCCCCTTCTCCGTTGCCCAGCTAACCCCTTTAGGGTGGGGTGGCTCTCTCCATCCCCTAGGTAGAGGGCCACAGGCAGAGGGGTTGAGACAAACCCAAGGACAAAGAAGAGGGCTGGGTCTTGGGACATCAGTTCTCCTATTGCTTCAGCTACAGGCTCAGAGGCTGTGGAGAAAGTGTATCTTACCTCTTTGTGATATTAGTTATCGAATAACAAGAGTTAAGTACTTAAGTCACAAACTACTGTAAGATGAAAATGTATGAAACATTTTGAAAATAAGATTGCAAAGAAACAAAGTTTGTTTTATATTTCTCTTCTTGATTTTTAGTCCATATATTAGTACCTACATATATTTAGTACATACAATATCTATTAGACAGGAATATAGTCTCCCTATAATGTTTTCATGCTTATTGGAATCATATATTTGGAATGTATTGAATTATATATTTGGAAAAGCAAATCCCTAAGCCTACTTGGTGTTTCCCTGATTCTGGGCCAATATCTTAATATCTCTGTATTTGAAACTGCTAGCTTAATATTGGGGAACTTTGATGTCAGCAGCCAATTACTTTTTAATAATCACAAAATAGATTCTGGGAGGATTAGAAGAAATCTGAACATGACATTTAACTCCTCCAAAAAAGGGTATTTTAATATATTCCACATTTAAAAATAAGAAATATTTTGGTTTATACAGGAAATAATTTAAAAATTTGCAGAGTTCAAACTACTGTTATAGTTACTGTCATAGCTTTAAAAAAAAAGAAAGATTAAGAAATGCTAATTTAACTGTCATGAACATTTTTTTCAATTAAAAAAAAAAAGATCCTTGGCCTACATGTAAGTGTTCCTCTTTCTTTAGTTGAAAACAGCCTACTTGTAAGCACAATTGCCTTTCCAATTTAGTTTTTCCTTTACCCTCATGCATTTTAATTCTATTCCAATGCATTGCTCTTGATTCTTTAAGAAGTGGGAGGATGCAAAAATCTTTTTATTAATAAATGCACAACTTTTAATAGATTATACATAATCTCAGTTCATCTCAGTGTGAAAAGTTAAGATCATCTGCATTTTAAACACAACACTTCGCTGTTAAAAAAGAAAACCCAGGGCCCTCCCTGGTGGCGCAGGGGGTTGGAATGCTGCACTGCAAAGCTAAGCCAAGCCCTGGCGGCTTTGGTGAGAGTTCAATCTCCCCTGGCACTGACCTACATGGCGCAGCAGACCTCTCCTGTCTCACCCCTCAGCAGTATACTTTGACCATCTGTCTGTTCTGCTCCCCACTCTGTTTCTGATGAATCCTCTCACCACCTCTAGCTCACCACCTCTAGCTTGCACCCCACTACTGTATGCATATTTAAATAAAATCTTTAAAAAAGAAAAAAGAAAACCCAAAGACCTAGTGGACACCATGTCACTGATAAAAGTAATTATAGTTAAATGACCCCACAAAGCATTTCATCTTCACTGTAGAAAGAACAGAGTCTGAAACCATGCACTAGAACAGACCTTAGTGAGACTCCCACAAATTCAGTAAACCAAAGGACGCTCCCTCACATGTGCCAAGTTGGAAAATAATAGTGTATTAAAGATTTCAGAAGAGGCCTTCCCTGGTGGCACAACAGGTTAAAGTGCAGTCCTGCAAGCTAGCTGCAACTGTTTTGGTGAGGGTTGTACCCCCAGCTCAGAAAGTGACCCACATGATCCAGCAGACCTCTCTCGTCTCAGCCGCTGCTCCCCTCAGCAGTGTACTTCATCAGTCGGCCTGTTCTGCTCTGCACTCTGTCTCTGGTGAATCCTCTCACCACCTTTCCACCTCTGACATGCGCCCAGTTCTATATGCATAAACAAATAAATCTTAAAGAAAAACTATTTCAGAAGGAAAACATAGGTAGTGTTAATCACAGAGATAAAATTCCAAATAATTACATGACTTCTGGAAGAGATCTGATACAAGTGCTACCAACAATCATGTGTAGTTTTGATTGCAAGTAAAATTTCAGAACAAATCACCAGGAAGGGCCCCAATCTCTAATATACTTTAACAGAAAGAGGTGCTTGTGAAATGATCGTAGAGGCATGTAGTAAATCGAATGGCCTGCCAACTGATCAGATTATCTGAGGCAGTTCTGCTTCCGGATTTGAATGTATGATGGTCTAATTGTCTTAGCTACCCGCACCTTTTGTAAAATGACCCAGTGTAGCTACAGGATTGGGAAATGCTAGCATGACAGCACCTGCCAAAATAAGCCCCAGACCTAATCTATTTCCTCCACAATCTGCCAAAACCTACATTCGTTATGTCTAAAATCAGATGCATCCAGAACAAAGACAGAGCATTAATAAATAACATAAGGGTTGGAGAAGACCTGGCTTGGAATTTCAGGTCAGCCATTCACCAGCTATGTGATCTTCATCAAGACATTTAATTTAGGGCCCTCCCTGGTGGCACAGCGGGATAAAGCACAGCACTGAGAATCTAAAGCCGCTTCCGCATGAGTTCGATTTCCGCCTGCCCCGGAGGTGACCACATGGAGAGGCAGACCTCTCCTGACCCGCCCGCTGCTCCCCTCAGCAGTGTACTTCGTCGATCTGCCTGTTCTTCTCCCCACTCTGCTCCTGGTGAGTCCTCTCACCCTCTGCATCTCTGGCCTGTACCCCAGTTCTGTATGAATAAATAAATAAATCTTTAAAAAAAAAAAAAAAGACATTTAATTTAGGACCTCCACAGTGTTGCAGGGGCTAAGGTCTCAGAGCCATCAAGGTATCACTGGCCACTGCAACATGGGGTTGATCCCCACTCAGAGGCTAACCCACATGGCACAGGAGACCTCTCCTGTCTTGCCAGCTGCTCCCCTCAGCAGTGTATTTCAGTCAATCCTCCTGTTCTGCTCCCCACTCTGTTTCTTGTGAATCCTCTCATTGCCCCTGCAGCTTTGGCCTATACCCCAGCTCTGTATGCAAAAATAAATAAATCTTTTTTTAAAAGATTTATTTTATTTATTAATGCATACAAGAACTAAGATCCAGGCAGGAGGTTCACCAGAGACAGAGAGGGGACCAGAATGGGCAGATGGACGAAGTACACTGCTGAGGGGAGCAGCTGGCAAGACAGGAGAGGTTCTGCTGTGCCATGTGGGTCACCTCCCTGGCCAGGAATCAAAATTGTGCTGCAATGGCTGCAGATCACTTCATAGAACTGTGTTTAAACCCATTGTGCCACCAGGGAGGGCCCCACAGCACTCTTTTAAAATGTGGTCTTTTCAGTTTCATCAAAACGTCTATTATTCAAAGATATCATTAAGAAATTAAAACATAGATATCTGAAAAAGATGTATCCAAAATATAAAGAACTCTTAGAAATTTTGCCCGATTACACAAGGCAAAACGTTTTAATCACACTCACAAAAAAATGTAAAATGGCCACTAAACTTCATGAAAAGATGTTCAGTACCTTAAGTCATCACAAAAATGCAAATTAAAATAATAATAAAAAAGACAATGCAAATTAAAATCACAGTGAGTAGTAACTATCCACCCATTAAAATGACTGAAATTAGGAAGACTGGGGATATGAAGTATTAGGCTAATTTGTATAATTTGATTCTCAAAGCTATTGATGGTGGGAATATAAACCATTTTGAAAACTTATAAAGTAAAACGTGCCTATCAACCAACCTAATATTTTAGCCACAGGGAGTGTGTGTCTGTGTGTGTGTGTACAAACCAGTGGCACACTGTGCTTTGAATCTCTGAAAAGGCAACTTTACAATATACCAGAGACATTTTACAGGGGTGGAACCCGGAATGGGAACAAAAATGGAGGGGGTGGGATGGTTAGGTTTGTGCACTAGACTATGGTGATGGCAGACGGATGATTTGGTGATGGGAAGCGTATAGGGATTACAATTGAGATGGAAAAAGGCACAAAATGATGCAAAAATATTGTATTATAAAAAAAAAGGCAACTTTACAAATACCTTAATTATTTTGTGCTCTAAATTTTAAGGATAGTAGCAGACCTTTATAAAACTTAGAAAAAATGTTAAAGTATCAGTTAGTTCACACAATTATCTAAACTAGATGGAAAAGCTAAGCAGGACCGGGATTGCTATTTCTTATTCTCAATAATTTTGGAGTGATACAGTTAAAGGCCTTTTTTGTTTTCAGAATTATTTTTCAGAGTAATGAAAGAACAAACATGCACAGGGCAGATTTAGAGATATATACAAATATATCCCTGAAGTCGAAAGCATAAAAAATTGACCTTATGGCCAGAGGAAACACGAGCACTTATTTATTTTTAAATAATTTTGTGATTGGAGAAAGTGATCAAAACTTTTAGAACTAAAACATTTCACATTAGTATGAAATTCTGTAGTGGGAATAAAATGGAAAATAGATGCCGAGTTGACAAAGGAGTGATGGAAAGTATATAATTATAATAGATAAGCTTGTTTTGGAACTTTTGAATATAGCAGATAGTGGTTATCAATCCCTAAGGAATTCTGTATACACTTAGAGGTGTTTCAAAGAGTGAAATAATAATTTTATTTTAAATTTTCAGTATTTACTGTATGATAGTAGTAGTATCTCTTTGGTATTTAAACTTCAACTGAATAATTTTATACATAAATGTAAATACTTTGGCAGCTACATATGTTCTCAAAATTACCGTAAAGGTGTATGAGTTAAAGGTTTGAAGGCTGCTCACATTAGCTATAGGTTACACTTGACAATCTGTGAAAAATACAACATTGAGTGTAAGGCAAGGACACTCTGCCACCTAGTGGCTTGGAGATTTTCATGCTCACTGGGCAGGAATAAAAGCTTTATGATACACAGACTCAGGGTTGTGAAATATTTGATGACAGGAAGCTTGAATATAGAGAAGATAAAATGCAATAATATTTGCATTTATTAATGATTTAAACTATTATCATTATAAATCCAAGAAAATATCACTGGTCATTTTTTACTTAGAAAATGTCTAAAATTTCTCACTGAGCTGATCTCAGAACTTCTTAAAATGATAGTTCATATAGTATATTTTCATGAACCTCATTAAAAGCAAATTTTTCCTCTCATTTTATAGGGGAGAAATGGAAAAAAAGGGTCCATTTATTTGCACTGTGGAAAAGTAAAACCACCACAGGTTCCATTATTTATAGTATTTATTTTAAAAAGTAAATTCTTAACTACTTTCATGGCTATTCAAAATTCTTATGGCCTAATGATGTTTTCATTTAAGTTGTCAATCTTTCTCTCAAAGAAAGCATTGACTTTGTCATAGAAAATCCAGCAGCTGTATTGCAAAACTTTTGGAAACATATAATATCCCAAATTACAAGGTATACTCCACAGGATTTTTAAAGTGGTTCTATTTTCTAGGCTATGCAGTTTAAACTTATACGTGCATTCTTCTATTGTATTTCCTAGATAACTTGGAATAGAAAGAAGAAAAAATGTATTCTAAGGACGCACCTTCACAATCACTATAACAGACACACCAAAGTGCAGATGACATCTGAACTCTCCATCACTTCAATACAAGTACAGACTGAAGCGTATTTCTATCTTGTCTCTTCCCAAAACCATTTCCAGTTTAGTTACTGTTAACAATGACTTATTTTATACTTCCCTTAAAAGGAAAAGGTAAACAAATGTAGAAACAAATAAAAACAAAAATGGAATGTCTACCTGATCAAATATTTACTTGAGAATGGACAAGAATGAAAGAAAATCAGATTGAGACAAATTTTCCGGTTTGATTTCAACTCCAGTTAGAGTGGGACTGATCCTTTCCTCACTCCAGAATCTATAAAAAGGTAACAAAAGCTATCCTTTCTTATTTCAAGATGAGAAGAGGGCATGGGGCCAGGGATCTAGTGTCTCTTATTCTCTGTTCTGATTTGTAAATTTTGCTTTTTATTTTTGTTTTATTCTATTTTGCTTCCTTGCTTTACCTTGATTAATTTCCCTCTGATCTCTTAATGAAAACAAGAGCTCTCTTCTAGAGTTGGAGGAGTGGAGGAGGCTTTTTTTTTTTTTTAATAATATAATGGTTTATTTTTACATCATTTTGTGCCCTTTTCCATCTCAGTTGTAATCCCCACGGGGGAGGAGGTTTTGACTGTTGTTTTTGGTTTGCATTACCAGGGATCCTTAAAAGAAAAAGCCCTGGGCCCTCCCTGGTGGCCCCATTGGGTTGGAGAGCTGCATTTCAAAGCTAAGCCAAACCCTGGCTCCTTCAGTGAGTTTAATTCCCCGCCCCCAGGTGATCCATAGAGCTCAGCAGATCTCTCCAGTCTTGCCCACCACTCCCCTCAACCGTGTACTTTGCTCTTCTCTTCTGCTCCCCACTGTTTCTGGTGAATCCTCTCACCAACCTTACACCTCTGGCCTGTACCCCATTTCTTTAAAAAGAAAAAGCCCAATTTATTAAAATATATTGTATATACCTCTCCCCACACAAACAGATGCAACCTCAACAGCTGCTCTTTCTAGATCCTGGAAGGGTGCCCTTAGATGGGGTGTCCATTCCAATCTGGGCAGGAGAAACTTAGTTGTGCTTATGGTCAGGTAGAAGGTTGAACCCAAGGTTGCGCTTTCTTAGGCTGCTTGGATCTCACGTACTGCTAGGGCCCAGGAGTGACTGAGAACCTGGCTGGAAGCTAACTAGAAGCAGCCACCTCGGCAAGGGCAAACCAGGGCTGGGACATCTGCAGAAAAGCTATCTGAGCAGGCCTGGACCGGCACATCAGCCAAGTCCAGAAGGGCATCAGGGCTATCACAAGCTGGAATGAAGTCAAGTCAACCAGAATCATCCAGGGAATCGCCCAAACCAAAGATCTCTGGCTCTCCACCCTCCCAAGATCTGCAGGGTCTCCCCAGCCAGATGGATCAAAGTTCATTGCCCAGTGGTCAATAGACATACATCAAATGAACCTGAGAATATTGGTAAAGGTCACTTCTGTTTTACTGAAGGGAGCAGAGCAAAAGATAGGCTCTCTGAGAGACTGAATTGCTCATCCAAGACAGGCTGATTCCTCTCCAAAAGGGACAGCTAAATTACTAGGTCCACTAAGGCTTAAACAAGATTGGACAGTGGGTCAGCTTTTCGCTATTAGCATGTGAATGGCGGAGGTGAACAGATGGGAGAGACAGGAGGAAAAGGATGCCTAAATGACTTATAGGCACAAGTTAAGAGCATACACTTGATCAGCACAATGAAGTTGTAATATGAGCTGATGTTCTGACTTTGTTACACACAGTATTTCATGAAATCAACCTTGAGAAGTGTCAGTAATTGGCCTCGGGGGAATCTGGAGTTGGGGGACTTATATGCCTTTCTTTGACTGGTTTCTGCAGTCCGAGCATCTTCCATTGTGTTACTTATGCACACAAGAACTGGGGTGTACATTGTGTATATATTATTATTTTAAAGATTTATTTACTTATGCACACAAGAACTGGGGTGTAGGCCAGAGGTGGTGTGTGAGAGAAGATTCAACAGAGACAGAGTGGGGAGCAGAACAGGTAGGTCTACTGAAATATATTGCCTCAGGGAGCAGCAGATGAGACAGGAAGTGTCTGCTGCACCACTTGGGTCAGCTGGGGATCAAAATCAGGCCACAGTAGCTGCTGATAGCACTGAGACTTCACCCCTGCATCACCAGGAAGGTCCTGTATTATTTTTTCAACAAAAAAAGAAGTTAGAGATATTTTTTTTTTGAAAGTTGTCACTAGAGAGGTAATAATTGAAGCTTTGGATGCAAATGACAGTGCTCCTAAGAACATGTAAATAAGACTATCAGCTGGGCAATGCTGCTTTAGAAAGAGTGAGGAAAATAATCTACCAAGGAATCTGTCATGAAGCAGCCAGAGAAGAACGTGGCGTCATAGAATAAAACCAAGACTGGGTTTGGGCTTCAGAGTGGGTGATCAGTAGAGTTCAATGTTCCATGGAAGCCCAGTTAACCAAGGACTAGAGAAGCACATTTACTTGACAATATGGCTATCACCGGAAACCTCAGTGACAGTAACTTCAAGGGGTGGGACAGCAGAAGGCAGTGGGTTGCAGTGAAAGACAAGAGTAGGAAAAGGAAGCTACTCTTCAAAAAGAGTTTGCCAGGAAAGTCAATAACCAATTCATAGATAACTAAAGTATAGTAAATTTAGATAATACTATTATTCTAAGTGTAGTATGTGATAAATGTTGCTACAACAGTAATCATATCAAAGTAGCATGTTGTACACCTTAAATTTACAGTGTTACAGCTAAATATATATGATAACATTGAAAAAGAGAGAGAGAGGCCAGAAAATAATATAGGTTTATAAGAGTGTTCCTTGAAAGGTAGGACCTAGAAAAATGTTTATATAATCAGAGAAAAAAATGATGTTTGAGGCAAAAAAACATTTTAAGAGAGGAAGAGAAATGAAGTGAGAACTTCAGTTCTGATTCAGGTTCTGCCAATAACTAATAGTGAGATTTGGGGCAAACTTATTTATTTGTACTAGTAGAGC
>NW_004567115.1:38702230-38703286 GCF_000260355.1 Condylura cristata | reverse complement strand
AGTCTGAGTTGGGGAGACTGTGAAAATATACCACATGCTCACACATAGAAAAGAACTCCTACCTGCAGTCATAAACAACACTGACAGCACCAGATTCTTCTAGAAGTAGGTTGTATCATTCATTTACATAAACCAAGGTACATACATTATGTATCACAGACCCAGCCCAATTGGGATTGATAATTTCCTTCTCTGAGTCTTAGAGGGAAGAAAAACAATTCCTCAGTTTTGGGGATTGCTGTTATGCTATTTTCAATCACCGTGGTCTGGAAATCTCCAGTTGTCTCCTCATGATTCAAAACCAGTGCAGGCGTGAAGATCAGATTGGAAATCATGTTGACAAGTAAATTAAGGAAAGCAAGTACAGTATTAATTTTAAAAAAGCAAGCTGAGCAGGACTGTCTCTTGAAACAGCTCCACACATATCCGGGAAGGACTGCAACCCTTCCAGACGTGTGCTGTTATTTGGAGGCCTGTCAGAGGCCTGGCTGAAGGCTAAAGCAGGCATCTCGAGTTCTAGCACTTTCTAACCATTTTAAAATTAGGGAATTTGTCTACAATTGTTAGTAAGCAGACTGAAGGGCACCCTAGGGCCCCCAAACCTTGCATGCTCAGATGGGTTCTGTTCCCACAGCATAAAGACAAAACATACTTCAGTGTACAAGACCCACAACAGTAAAGAACTTTGATACAGTCAGTATCCAGTAGAGCAAAGAGAAAAGATATAAATGTCCAAATGCAAGCATTCAGCTACCCACTGCCTCTTGAGTAAATGCCCAGCCAAATCGGGTTGGCACAAACCAGGGCCGTGGAAGCCCAAAAGCGTGCCACAAGTCTAAGGTGGGGAACTGTGGGGAACGGGCAAAGGACCAGGCAAGTCTAGAAGGAAAAATGCCAAATCAAAATACAGGTCAAGATGTGAAGGCTGCCATTGTCAATCTCGCATGGGTCTCTTAGCCCCACTGTTACAGGGTAGAGAGAGAGGGACATCATTGAACCCCCGAACCTGCCTGCTCTAAATGGGTTCTGCCATCCGCCGCATCAAGACAAAACATA
>NW_004567115.1:38698744-38700255 GCF_000260355.1 Condylura cristata | reverse complement strand
TGGAGAACCCTTAAGGTCCAAACAGACTAGGAAAGCCTCCGAGGAATAAGGAGTTGCCAGAGACAAGGGCAAAAAATTCCAAAGTGAACTAATCAAACTGGTAGGCCTGGGGGCAACAGGACATTCTGGATCAAGGACAGAAAAGAAAAAAAAAAACGACTCTAAGATAAGGGCTGGAACACAGAGACTTAGCTCTGGGTAAGAGACCTTACGACAGTGAGTGAGACCTGGAGATGTCACCAATCACAGAGATTGATGGAGGTTTAGAATAATTAGAGAAAGAAGGTCTATACTTCTTGAGACAGGACGTCTCCCCTACCCCTCCCTGGCCTATTTTACAGGCCTGTGAGTCCCACTTTATTTCTGTTCCTTTTGTCCTCAGTAAACTTTTTTCTTTCTCTAAACAAATCTGCCTCTTCTCACTTGCTTCCCAGAGCATCAGGGGAATTCCTGCTGTGGCTTCGGCTTTAGTGAGACACTAACCCCTGGTGGCTAAGTGGCTGGGACTCAGCACTGCCATGCAGCCTGGGATCCATTCCTAGCTGGGAGACTGGACCTGAAAACCTGAAATTACAGTATCATATAGTCCTGGGGCATTTTATTAGTCCCCTTTGGGTTTTTTGTCCTTATTCTTCCTTATTCCTCTGAGGCTTTTCCTATTCTCCTCTAACCCTAAGGGCTCCCTATGAGTCAATGCGAAGTATCTAGAATAGTCAACATCACAGGCACAGGAAGTGTAAAAGTGGTTGTCAGGGTGGTGAGAGATGGGAGGAAGAATTAGTGTTGTGTGTCTAGAGTTTCAGCATCACAGCAAGAAAAAGTTGGAGAACTGGGTTGCAACAATGGGAATACGCTTAACAGCACTGAGCCGGTCCTGTAAAAGATGGTAAATTGGACGTTGTAAGTTTGTTTTTATCACAATAAGGATTTTTTGTTTTAGTATAAGAAGAAGTGTAAAATGCAAAATTCAATCATTCACAGAAAACTTCTATTAATCAATTCACATTTATCTGCCAGATACTTACTGTTTGTTTTCACCAGTTTAGTATCTACCTCATGATACTGTCTGCTGGGTGGGAAAAGCAGCCATTAAGGGAAATAACATCTACACTAAAAGAAGTGCCTGGAGCAATGGGAGCTCAGAGAACAACCAGACCAAGCTGGAATGAGAAAAATGTCTCTGGAGGAACTTGTGGCTAATCTGCATGCAAGTGGTGTGGTTTTGAGGGGTGTTGGGTGCAGAGGACCCAGTCCTAGGTGGTCACCAGTAACTGGGGGTCCCCAGGAAAAGGGGAAGTTCCAGGTTCCCAGCCCTACCCAGAGGTAGGGTGGAGCTGAGGACAGAAAAAGAAAGAGAAGGAATCTGAGTAAGGAAGCAGGATGGAGAACTAGAGAGACCCGAGGAAGTCAGAAGGAGCAAAGGGAGACATGTGAAGAAACCGTGTTTATTTTTGCCCTGGACTGGTGAACGAGATGTGGGTGAGAGACCCATGGGGAGGTTGACTATGGCA
>NW_004567115.1:38686623-38698143 GCF_000260355.1 Condylura cristata | reverse complement strand
CTTTGACTGGACTTGGAAAGGATTTTGTACAAGAGGGTGTGACTAGGGTGATTTGCAAGGGTCCCAGGGATTCCCTACAATGTCCCTCAATTTCCATATCCACCTCCGACCTGTGCCTCTGGATTCCTTCTATAGCATTGGATACTTGCTGTAGTAGTTTGGGGTCTAAGAATTTTTTATTTCTAGGGTTGGTTTAACAACTAGGTCAATTGTTTTTCACCATATCCAATGTCTGGTCTTGTGGCACTTCCATCCTACGTTTTCTATCCATCATAAAGCATAACCATTATCAAGTCAAAAAGAAGAAAACAGCATTTTAGTAGTGTAACAGGGTGGTCCCTAGGGAAAAGGGAAGTCCAGGTTCCCTGCCTCACAGAAGGAGGGTGGAGCTGAGCAGAGAAAAAGGAGAGAGAGAATGAAGCAAGATGGAGAAGGGGGAGACCTAAGGAAGCCACATGGAGCAGCAAGCATGTGATGAAGAAACCGGGCTTGTTTCCTGACCCTGGACTGGTTAAGGCAGATGTGGGTGAGAGACCTGTAGGGAGGTGACTATGGCAGTGTTTATATTGATTTTGATTTCTCTCTTTTGCTCCCAGATTTGTCTGGCCATGTCTGACTCTTTTCCATGGGTCCCAGCCAGAAGGTGCTTTAGTCTTGTGGCAGCTTTCAGGCCTTGCTTTGGGCCAATCCCTTTTGGGTTGACTTTTGCCCACAATGGGATGGGTCACTTCAGGTGTTTGATTTAGAAGTTATATTCTTTGTGTTCCGTATTTTGCATATTTACTGTATTAAAGTCCCTTTTCATTAAAGTTTTATATGTTTTGTCTTGTTGCAGCTGATGGCAGAACCCACTTAGAGCAGGCAGGTTTTTGGACCTTCAGGGGTGTCTCTCCCCCTGTCCTCTAACAGAATTGGGGTGCCCTATAACAGCAGAACAAGCATGCAAAGGTCTGGTGGACAACGTCAGCCTTCATCTTGACTTGTATTTTGATTTGGCTCTTTTCCTTCCAGAATTGTCTGTCTCCTTGTCCTTTTCCCATGATTTCCTACCAGAAGATGCCTTAGATTTGTGGCAGGTTTTGAGGCCTTTGTGGGTCCTGGTTTGTGCCAACCCTGTTTGACTGGGCATTTACCCACAATTAATGTTCATTTGGAAACTACATACTTTTCTCTACTGCACACTAATTGCTTTAAAAGTTTCTTCTCTATTGAAGGTCTTATGCACTAAGAGTATGTTTATGCTGTGGATGGCAGTGAACCCATTTACATATGAAAGCTTGGGGGATCCCAGGGTACCCTTATTCTGCCCACAAACATGAGGTTAGGATTGCAGAGAGCTTTAGATCCCATATCAATGAACCTAAGCATTTTTATGCAGATAATGTTACAGGGCAGTGAGGGGGCACCCCTAAACTCCCAAACCTGCCTGCTCTAAATCAGTTCTGCCGTCTGCCACATCAAGACAAAAAATATAAGACTTTGAGTGGAAAGGAACTTTAATACAATTAATGTACACAAAGAATATAGTTTCTAAATCAAGCACCCAAATATAGTTGTAAAAGTCCATCCAGAAGGGATTGGCCCAAAGCAAGGCCTGAAAGCCCGCCACAAGTCTTAAGCACCTGCCAGCCGGGACCCATGGAAAAGGGTCAGAAATGGCCAGGCAAGTCTAGGAGGAAAAGAGCAAAATCAAAATCAAGATAGACGCTGCCCTAGTCAACCTCCCCACAGGTCTCTCACCCACATCTGTTTTAACCAGTCCAGGGCCAAGAAGCAAGCGCAGTTTCTTCACATGTTGCTCTGCCCCCATGTGCCTCCCTCAGGTCTCCTTCTGGCTCTGCATCTAGCTTCCTTCCTCTTCAGTCTCCCCTCCAAATTCTTCTCCCTGGTCAGCTCCACCCTCCTTTTGAGTGGGGCAGTAACCTGGAACCTCCCCTTTTCCTGGGGGAACCATCTCAGTAATTGGGAGTCAATGGAGAGTATTAAGTGTGGGATGGAAAAGACTAGATTTGAGTTTAGGAAGACCCTCCTGGCATCCTTGTGGAGAATGAACTAAATTGCTCCCCTCTGGCCCAGGAAGCCCATATAGGTGGCTGTTGCTGTGAGCCATGTGTGACAAACAAAGGCTTAGCTAGGTCTTGCTGCATTGATACTTGTGGACTATAAAAAAACGGTTCCACTTAATATTCTATGTCTAACATTTTACCATTTCAAAAAAAAATAATCTTGGTGATCATTTTCAAAGGCATCACGATAATTTGTTGCAGGAATATCCCATTTGTAATTTAACAACTCTTCTATTTTTGAAAGTTGTTTCCAAGTTTTAGTTATTCTAAAACAAGTGGGATAAATATTTTGGCACAAGATCCTTGTCCACATTTTGAAAATATTTTCATAAAGGTTAAGATTATACCAATCCCTTGCAGCAGATGGCAAAAAAGAGACTTTATAAAGAAAAGATTCTAATGCAGCCATGCCAGGCAAGGTTACCCAAAAATGTGTCTTTTTGTGAATATAGAGTTTTACTTTTTCCTAAGAGATTTTTTTTTGGATGGCAGATCTACTGAAGAAGATACAATCTAACATGTATATCTCCTGTGTTGTCTGGACAGGGAAGGTTGTGGATTTAGCTCCACAAGCAGGTTTCCCTATCCAGGCAAAAGGTCAAGTCCTGCAGAAGGCCAAAGCTAAAAATAAAATACGGCCTGAAAAAGTTAGAGTTCAAGGGGAAGTGAGTCAAACCAAATTTGCCCTTCTATAGCTTTCCATACACGGTGGTAATCGCCTCAGCAAATTGACACTTACTGGAAAGTAACTTTAATAATAATACTTACACTTTTCAGTACAAGAAAGCAGCTTCATTTCTCTAGCACTTTTGTTCCCGAAGGTCATCTTCTCACAGGCCTTCTATCGGCCAGTCTTTCCCTGGGCCAGAAAGCAAGGTCTCCAGGAAGACACAGAACCATGAGATAAATAATGGAAGGACCTGAGCTCCCCAAAAGTTTCCCAGAGCTCTGGTGGGAGTTAGGGCAGTCAGACAATAGCTGTTATAAGGTGGAAGGTCGGTAGGACCTTTGACTGGACTTGGAAAGGATTTTGTACAAGATCCTTTCCTCACTGCAATCCTGAATGTCCTCAGGAAATACAAGTCACAAATGCCAGTGGGACAATTCATTTAAGATTGAACTTCTTTGGGAAACTGGTAAAATATTCGTCCTTCAACTGTAAGTCAAACTGTTGCTGGACAATACGGATTCTTTCTGACTGCCGCAATACTGGAAACTAAAACCCAAAGGACAGGTTTGAATGTTTAATTTGTGCTTTGATTAGCTCTGCAAATTAATCTGAGGACAGGGAGCATCAAGATCCGAAGAAAACCATTCTAACACCTCTTGTTCACAGGCTACTTTCGAGTGAGTTAAACAAAGACAGCGAATTACCTGTGAAGGACCTTCACTCCAGGCAGTTAACAACTTCGGGGAGGTCTGTGGTGCCTGTCTCTCTGGCAGCTTCCCAGTCTGCAGGCATCTGGATTGCGAGCACTTCACTCCTGGAAGGTTCAGGCCCTGAGAGAAATGGTGGCCGTGCCTCTCCAAGGCACTGTAACTAGCAAGTGAACTAGAAAACAGGCCACAGGTCAATAATGGGTGCAGGTACAGTCCTAAACCAGCCACGGTGCCCTCCTCACCCCCCTTCTTTGCCCCTGTCAAAAGCTTTTGAGAACTGAAAAGAAGTTTTCCTTTCCAAGCTTCAGCAGAGGAAGAGATCCGGCAGTGCTACTTTGCTAAGTTTCCATGTAAATCATAGATTTGGCTTTAATTTTTCCCTTAAGAGTCATAGAAGGATGGTAGAAAAGGACCTGAGGGATTTATTCTGCATTTTTGAGAGCCCTGTTATGTGGTAGTTTCCTTCTTGATCCTCATTTTACTCAACTGATTCATACCGCTGGCAATCCTAGACACACAAGTACATTTGGCTGATTGTGGTTTTTGCTTAGTGTGTCTCCACCCCACCTGGATATCCTGGATTTCTTTTTTTTTTTTTAAGATGTATTTTTTTATGCATACAGAACTGGGGTACAGGCCAGAGGTGCAGGAGCTGTGAGAGGATGCACCAGAGACAGAGCAGGGAGCAGAACAAGTAGACTGACAAAGTACACTGCTGAGGGGAGCAGCGGGCGGGTCAGGAGAGGTCTGCCACGCCATGTTGGTCACCTCTGGGGCCAGGGGTGGAAGTGACACTGAAGCAGCTGCCACTAGCTTTCAGTGCTGTGTTTTAACCCACTGCACCACCAAGGAGGGACAATATACTGGATTTCTAAAAGAGCTAAGTGATCAGGGAGGGCCCACCCTGGTGGCACAGTGGATTAAAGCACAGCAATGCAAAGCTAGCCGCAGGGAGCTGACCCACATGGCGCAGCAGACCTCTACTGTCTTGTCTGCTGCTCCCTTCAGCAGTGTATTTTAGTGGATCTGCCTGTTCTGCTCCCCACTCTGTCTCTGGTGAATCCTCTCACTGCCCCTGCATCTCTGGCCTATACCCCACTTTTGGATGCATAAATAAATAAAATCTTAAAAAGATCAGGGAAATGTTTTTCACAGTTAAAAAAAAAAGGAAGTAAAAAAGCCTTAATAAAATGCAAACTGATCATCAAAACAGGGACTTGTTTTCATAAACAACTATGCACTTTATGAATCTTGAAATAATCAAACCAACTTTAAAAATTAGCATTCAGAATTCTAACCAGGCAAACCTAAAAATCTATGGACTTCTTTGGGTTCGTTAAAAGGGTTAATTCAGATGGTATTTACCAAATATGCCAACAACCTGCTACCCAGTGGGGTTTCAAAGATCAGTCAAAGTCCCTCGCTTCGATAATTGTCTAGTGGAAAAAAGACAAGGCAACCCTGGTTAAACCAACACAACACCATTAAACCCACGTGCTGGCCAATGTGGGCCAAGTTGTGCCCTCCCCAAATTCATACGTTGATACTCAGACTCCCGGTACCTCCGAATGTGACTGCATTTGGAAAATGGGCCTTCAGCAGGTCCTAGTCCTGATACTCCTGGACGCCTTAGGGAGTCTGCGGGTGCGGGTCACACCAGCCCAGGGGTCTGGGGCCCGGGGAGCCAGCAGCCTGGCTGGAAGCCCAGGCGCAGTTGCCAGCCAAGGGGTGGAGGGGGCGTGGTCCCTGCGGGCCCCCAGTTCCAGGCTGGCAGGGTCTGTCTGCTATCACCGGGAACCCGCCAGGCGTCAGGGCTCGGCCTTCACGAATTCTGCTCCAGACAGGCCGGATGTGTAGGAATAAGCAGGAGACAGGACGAATTTACAGTGGAAAACCCCACCGCTTGGATCAGAACTTCCTTCCGGGCTCCACGGGACTCTCACCACGCCCGCACCCCCAAGTTACACGCTTCATTGCCGCGCAAAGTCTCGGGCCTTGGCTGCTCTGCCCTGGGCGCCCCCTTTTCAGTTTCCAGGAGGCTGAGGCCCCGGGCTCTGCTGACCTCTGGCTGGATGTTGCCAGTCGCATCTGGACAGGCGCTCAGCTTCCCCGCCCCGCAGGTCTTCTCCAGAAGCTTTGGGGAGAGAGGAAAGGCGAAAAGAGGTGGGCACAGGGCTAACTTGCACGCACCCAAGGGTGTCTGTCTCCTCCAGGGTTGGAGTTTTCCCCTCGGAGGCCCTGGCGCCAATCTGAACCGTCTGGCAAGGGTATGGTCGCTCCCCTACCGAGCGGGGTGGTGCTTGAGTGGCACCCGGGAAGCCATCCCTTGCAGGCATTTGGCGATTCTCGGAATCCCAGACCTAAGCGTTGCAAGGGAAGGCAAGAGCAACTCGTGGGTATTGCTGGACGCATAGAAACCCAAATGTGACACCTACATTCTGAATCGACCCCTTTTCCTTTATTAAATGGCCTTCTTTATGTTGGGAGTGACCAAAGACTTCTGACAAGGACTGAATTAGGGCGGTAAAGAATTGAGCCTTGCATACAAGCTTGATAAAGTGATAGTAAACTGACCTTGAGATCCTGGTGGGACTAGCTGAAGGTGACAGCCAACTGGGCCTCACATCAAGGACACAGCGATGAGTCACCCCCTTTGGAATCTGAGTTTAGAATCTATATGAGACCCTTCCCCCTTACTGAGTTGGCAGTAGCTGCAGTCCCCACCCAAGGGGCTCGTCTCAGCTGCTATCCGGGAGCAATAAACTGCTTGCTCAGCCTTTCTGCCTCCCGCCTTCCTTTCTTGCAGCCGGTCACAGAAGTTGGGACAAAACACTTTATTCCTGATAATATTAATGTCTGTGTGTCCCCCACCCCCTCATCTATATATTTATGTTTAAAGTGCTGAGCATGTGGCCAGGTGTACTTGGGTCTTGCTTTCTTTCCCCATCTCACAACCTATAATATGACTTGATTTGGGGTGATTTTGAGGCTGCACTTGTATGCATTTTTAAAAGATTTTTTTTTTTAGTTTATGTAGCATTAACAAGGTTTTACTAGAAATGAGAGCTCTATTTAGTTATATGTGTTTAGTTATATGTGATCTCCCTCTAGTGGCCGTATTGAATAGTGGTATGAAATGCAACTAATTCTTTCAGAACTGAACTGTCTGAAGCAGGCTGGCTGTTTCAGAGCTGGGTTAGTCCCCTGTTGCCTTGATGCTAGTATTTTCTTCAGCAAACTGTAAGATAACATCAGCTCAGGAGTCCACACCAAAGTTTCACTCTTCTTTCTAACATTATTCCTTCCTCCTAGGGAAAACCTGATAGAATCTTTGGGAGGGTGGAATGAGCAGAAAGTGTTGCTCTCTCTCAGGTATTCTACTCGAATCTAATTCTTATACTTAATTCTTTCTCTGCCTTTTGGAAATCCTACTGACAAAATTTGACTTTTTTTTTTCTGTTTCTTAACTGCCTTCCCCCACCCCCTCCCCAGGCAATGCACCATATGTCTAGCTGATTTAATAAGGGCCCTAGGGTAAACACCAAAATTTTGAGGAGAAATGTGCATACTTGAGATAGAAGAATATCATCCAACAGTACAGTTAAGCAAAAGTGATGTTTCTGATGCCATTTTCTATGCATTGATTTCAAAAACAATTGGTAGGAGGTATGAAACTAGGGAAACCATTTCAAAAGGTACTTTTAAAACCAACCAAGACAACTCTAGGTAGAAATGGCTTTATTCATAGTTTGCAGGTGGTCAAACTAGAAAGTGTCAACATGGAAGGAAGGTGGCTATGGTAGGGAGGCATTATTGCTCATGCACAAAAATAAGCTCAGTTGTGCCATAAAATACCACGTACATTTCTGGAGTCTTGGATAAAGAAAGGAGGAGGTCCTGAGATGGGGGAGGGGGGGGAGAAGAGAGGTACAGACATGTTTGGTGCCAGTTTCTCCAAGGGGTCAAAGGTCTTCTAGGAGAAGAAGGTGCTTGGCCTACCTCTATGATGCAGGGGCTCTTTTGACTCCAGAAATTCACTTTCTTTAAATAATAATAATATCTAAATCCTTCTAAAATAATTCTGCTTTATAAATTCATGAAAGTTTAAAAATAGAAGTTACGGGCTCTCCTTGGTGGTGCAGTTGGTTAAAGCGCAGCACTATGAAAGCTGCTTCTGCACAAGTTCAATCCCCAACCAGAGAGCTGACCCACATGGCGTAGCAGACCTCTCCAGTCTCACCAATGCTCCCCCTCAGCAGTGTGTTTCAGTACATCTACCTGTTCTGCTCCCCACTCTGTCTCTGATGAATCCTTTTACCTCCCCTGCATCTTTGGCCTGTACCCCAGTTCTGTATGCATAAATAAATAAATCTTTAAGAAAAAATATAAGTTATGCCTAGTAGCATGTTGAAAATCATTCTCCTGGAACTACAGTCACTTGTCACATGGTGTTGGGATACCCTAAGAACAGCACAAGTATGACTCTTTCTGGAATGTGAGATTCTCCACGGCAACAACCCGAACTCTCCGATTTATGTTATGGCCAGTACCCGAGTGTTCAGTGTCTACTATGTAGGCTTTCAATACTGCCTGCTGAAAGATGAAAAGGGAGAGGGGGAGAAATGAATGAATGAATGAATTGGGTGTGAATGGTTTAGGTCATTTCTATCTTAACTCAGTAGAAGGAAAGTGATATTGAAGGGAGTTGATCAATAAAATATAAGAAGTTTTTAGAATGAACAAATGAGTTTAAAAGTCATATTTTTCAGTTTCATCATTCTTGTTGGCATAATTTAAGTGGAAGCTGATATGTTGCATAATTACTCATGACTTCTGCAGACATACGTGGAGTCCGTGGGTGTGTGTACACTTTAGTAAGCTCTATAAAGTCACTTGATTATAAATGATTTGTTAATGGAGATATTGTTATAATTATTTAAGCTTCCCAAAGTAAAACTTATGGATAAATACTGCAGCTGTTTTGTTTTGTCATTTTGAACAATGCGTCAAAATGAGTGAGTGTACTAAATCTCTTTCACTGAAATTTAGTAATTCACATGTGGCCTTATGTGGTCAAAAAATAAACATTCAGAATCACTCCTCTTTGCCTCATGTTGTAACTTACCATATGAACTAATAGTGTTTTGAATCCTAACAATTTTAGATGTGCACCTATAAAGCATTACAATTATCATTGCCATCGGCAAATTCTTAAGTGTTTGTTGTTCTCTATTTCTTGAGCCTTTAATTCTTTAGCACCTCCCCTTCTCTAGTTCCAGTTTAGTAAACAACTAATTCTTTAAAAGCTTCCATTAAAGGGAACTCCCTGCTAGTGCAAGGGGTTAAATCACAGCACTGTGAAGTAATCCACAGCCACTGCAACACGAGCTCTATCCTCGGCCAGGGAGGTGACCCACATGGCACAGGAGACCTTTCCTGTCTCTTCTACAGCTCCCCTCAGCAATGTATTTCAGTCATCCTGCCTGTTCTGCTCCCCACTCTGTCTCTGGTGAATCCTCTCATTGCCCCACCATACCTCTGGTCTGTACTCCAGTTCTTCTATGCATAAATAAATCAATTTTTTAAAAAATAAATAACTTCTTATAAAAATAAAGACTTCTCCTAAATCTCCAAAAGACTAGTTCAAACCCTTACTCCCGTTTCTTGTAGCCTGTTCTCCCAGCCTCCAGGCTACCAAGCCATATTTGAAAGCTGAGTTTTCTCTCTTATCTTCTAGGCGCCTTGTTTCTTCTCCCATTGGCAGGAAGCCCCGGGGACTGGGGCTGGCGGGGTGGACACATGTTCTGCCAGTCTCTCCCCTGACTGTGTAAGTGATACCCAGATCTTGTGATCACAAGCAGCTCAGGCTCCTGAGGGCACATGAGGCCTCTCTTTTCTGAGAAAGTCCAGGGAGGGAGAGGACAGTGTATGGATTTTCATGGAAAACCTCTTGTCAAAGAGTCCAGTTATAGCTCTCCCAATAGGACAATATAATTGGGCAGAAGTCAAGGAGAAAGATGATATCTCCGTTTAGAAAATATCAAAATTGCTGATCAATAAAGTATACCCAAGATGGTAATAAACCTGCTTTAAGATGCTAATCAAATTGACCTGAAACAAAAATCAAGGCATATAAGCAATTATTTTTTCAAGTGCTTGTAAAACCACAGCAGATAAGTTGTGGACTATTAGGATTTTTTTGTTTTTGGCTGATGATAAAATAAATACCTAATAATAAGTTGACTTCACAGTATAAGCTAAAATAATTTAATATATGATAAATTAGAATGATTGCTCTAAGACAACTAATGGCAAATTTGAGCCCCAAAAGTGGTGCAGAGGAAAATGAAATATGGAGAAAAATGAAGTTGGAGTCTCCTTATAATACATAATGTAGAATTAGACATTTTATTTACTTTTAATTTTTAGAAATTTATTTTAAATTTTTTTTTTTAAGATGTATTTTTTATGTCTAGAACAACTGGCGTATAGGTCAGAGGTGCAGGGAGGTGGGGGCAGGGTGAGAGGATTCACCAGAGACAGAGTGGGAAGCAGAACAGGCAGATGTACTCACACTGCTGAGGGGAGCAGCGGGTGAGACAGGAGAGGTCTGCTGGGCCATGTGGGTCACCTCTCTGGCCAGGATGGAACTTGTACTGTTGTGGCTGTGGATAGCATCATAGTGCTGCACTTGGGCCACCAGAGAGGCCTCTGTTTTGTATAAACTTTTGTCTTTGATACATATGGAATGAAACTATAATATCTATTAAATCAATCTATATTTACAATTTTTCCCCAGAGCAATTGTGACCCATGTATTTGATCACACAGCAACCAAATTATTATACATGTACCAGTTTCCTTTTGCACCCCTGCCACAGAACTATTCTAGGCAGTACATTCTCTATACAACAATTCTCTCGATATATAAGACAATGCATATATGTTGAGTATTTTTCACTTTTTAAAATCACATTGTTCTGAAAATGAAAACACATTAAATATTTATCACATTAGTCAAAATGTGTTATTAAATTACCACAGATTTGAATATGAACAGTTTCATAATATGATGATATGCTTCATGTTTTGATAAAAAAAATCTCATTTGTAGATAAATCAGTCTCTTGCCTTAATTTATAATCTGTTTCCTTCTACTTCTTTTTTTTTTTTTTGAGGTTTCCGCAGTCTGGGGAGACAAATTATGTCAAGATTCCATGATGAAACTCAAGGTACTATGCAAATATTTCCCTTTAGATAACATAGGCTAATGTGAGTGAGAAAAATAAATTATTATGATCATTATGGTGCAAAGCTGTTATTCACTTATTGGTGAATTACTTGGTTCACTGATGAATATCTGTATTTATTCATTGGGAAGAGAGTTTGATCATCAGCGAATATGTATTGAACACCTATTTTGTGAGGGTATTTTTTTAGGCCCACTTTTATCCTTTTTGAATATGATATAATAATCAATTTTATCTTCAATGTGCAATGCTTGCAAAAACAGAAGTACAAGAATATCAACTTGTGTAATCGCTCAGATATTATGAATTTTTACCACTTTGTATTTTTTTTGCCTGTTTATTTATTTATTTATTTATTTATTTAATAACAGTTTATTTTTACATCATTTTGTACATTTTTTTTCCATCTCAATTGTAATCCCCGCGGGTTTCCCATCACCATGTCACCTGTGTGCCATCACCATAATCCCGTGCACTTCCCTCCTCATACCCCCCCAACCCCCCCCCCTTTCCTTCTACTTCTTTTGGTACTTCTTTTAAAAATATCCCTCACTAGTGGCAACAGGTTGAAGAACAGCACTGTGAAGTTGTCCAAAGCCACTGCAGCATGAGTTCCATCCCCAGCCAGGGAGCTGACCCACATGGCCCAGCAGACCTCTCCTGTCTCGCCACTGCTCCCCTCAGCAGTGTACTTCAGTAGATCCGCCTGTTCTGCTCCTCACTCTGTCTCTGGTGAATCTTCTCACCTTTCTGACCTCTGGCCTGTACCCTAGTACTTATATGCATAAATAAATAAATCTTTAAAAAATAAATAAAATAGGCCC
>NW_004567115.1:38684825-38685798 GCF_000260355.1 Condylura cristata | reverse complement strand
AAATGAATCAAACTTATTCTAAGGGAGGGGACAGCTGCCTTTGAAAACCTGCTTATGTGAAAACCTCCTGAAGAGAAAGGAAAGGTAAGGAAAATTATACATGTTGTAATACATGTTTTAAAAACCACCTAAGCACAATCAGTTCCTTAGGACTAGATAGCTTAAATCTTCCCCAACTCCAGGTGCTTCTTTAAAAGGGCAGATACAAATATTTGGCCTGTTACTTTTAACATCCTGGTCAACCTGGTACTCCGATGGGAAGGTCAGATGCCTGAGAACATTCTGCACAGAGTATGTGCTGAGGTTCCACTGACAGCTGAGTGGTACATCAACCCTCTAAGGGATTTCCGAAGACGGTATGTCCTATATGGTCCTTGTTAGTGTCAGGAGGCTGGTGTCACGATGACAGAAAGCAAAGCGTGTACACACACACACACACACACACACACACACACACACCACCATCACCGCCACCCCTTGCTAAAACAATCCTTTCCTGGTAGCATAGTGGCAGGGACATAAATAATTGTGAGTAGAACGGATAGATGAATGGAAAGAAGGGATTCAGCAAGTTGCCAGCTATATGAAGCAATCACAGCCTCAAGGGACATTAGTATTTCTTTTGGAAGATCTTAATTTATTTGCGAAAGCACTGCACTCTAATGAGGCCCAGATCCACAGATCCAGGTAGGAGCTCTGGTGAGAGTTACCAGGGACAAGAAGAAGGGAAAAAGAGCCCGAAATCCCAGGGTCAGAAGGTGGCCTTGCAGGCCCGAGGTTAAACAGCCCTGCTTGAGGAACAGGTCCCGCGTCTGTCCCCAGGTCGGCCTCAGTCTGAACCTTCTTGTGCTATAAATACAGCGGGCCCGCAAGCTGCAGAGACATGGTGTTCCCTCAGCTCTCCGGGACAGATAACATGAATTTGCCCTTTAAATGTCCCGAGCTGAAGGCACAGCCCCCAGCCCACCCCAGC
>NW_004567115.1:38677268-38684375 GCF_000260355.1 Condylura cristata | reverse complement strand
TGGGCGCGCGGGATGCGGGCGAGGCGCGGCGCCCGGGGACAACGGGGCCGTGGAAAGCTGCAGAAAACTGCCCCAGATCTGCGCTAGGCCCCAGGCCCCGGCCTAGGCGAAGGGGAAGGTGCCCTCTGCGTAGACAGGTCCAGCGTCAGTAGCAGATTCCTGGTGTCAGGTGGCGCCCGGCCTTTGGGTGCCTATATATGGAAACCCACCCGGAGCGGTTTGCAGCCAGCCAGATCCTGCTCCTGGGATAGCCCTGGCACTCGACTTAGGCCTCCTAGGTCGGCCTCACCTTTTGCTTTGGAGTGTCCCTTGCACCTTCTGACCTACCCCGACCCACCTTTACAATAAAGGCGTCAAAGTAATGATGATTCAGGAACTCGCCGCTGCACTCTATGCGCTGTGCTGTAGGCCGATGCATATTTTATTTGAGTCGTCTTTATGTAACAACCTGTGTAAGATAGGCATTATTTCCCCCATTTGACAGACGAAGAAACAGGTTTTGAGAGATTAAGAAACAATTTTCCGCATCAGCTGAGATGTCTCACTCATCCTGTCGCCCAGTTTTTACTGCCCCAGCCAGGTCTCTGAATGACTTGTCGTCATCATTATTCCATCTATTCTGTTTTTCTCCTGTTTCCCCAAAGGGCAAAGGCCTCTCCATGAGGAGTTGGCACTCTGCAGTTTGGGTGTCAAAATTATCAACAACAAAACTCTCCCCAAGATTGCTCACAAGAGCCACAAGCTCCCAATAATTGATTACCAAGATAATTTGCTTGACAAATGTCAGGCTCTAATGCCTAGTAGAATTACTCTCTTCTGTTAGAGCATCTACTAGAAATCCTGGTTTCCAGGGAGATGACAACGACCGGGGAATGGTTCTCTCCTGACTGTAGAGTTCATAAAATTGGGGCAAGTGTCCTTTGGGACAGAGATCTTCAATCATTTCTACTCCCCAGCAAGGTCCTAGTATAGTTCAGCATCTAGGAAAAAATAAACAATTAAATTATCTTTTCAGTTTGTTTAGGGAAGACAGAACCTTTGCTCTGAAATGCCTGGGAATTGATACAGATTTGGGGATTTTTTTATCATCCAAGTAATATGTTTACATTTACTCAGCATCCACTGGCTTTCCTCATGCCTTTTTAAAAAGGAAGTCAAGGAAGTGCAGCCTTTCTCCCCTCTTCCCTTGTCCTGCTGACCTCTACCACCCATGGCCTCCCTCCCCTCCCCCCACAGGTCCAGCATGCCAGCAAACAGATCAGTGCGGAGAAGCAGTACAAAGGGATCATTGATTGCGTGGTGAGAATCCCTAAGGAGCAGGGCTTTGTCTCCTTCTGGAGGGGTAACCTGGCCAATGTGATCCGTTACTTCCCCACCCAAGCGCTCAACTTCGCCTTCAAGGACAAGTACAAGCAGATCTTCCTGGGGGGCGTTGACAGGCATAAGCAGTTCTGGCGCTACTTTGCCGGTAACCTGGCTTCCGGTGGGGCAGCTGGAGCCACCTCCCTCTGCTTCGTGTACCCGCTGGACTTTGCCAGGACCAGGCTGGCCGCCGACGTGGGCAAGGGTTCCTCCCAGCGTGAGTTCAGTGGTCTCGGCGACTGTCTCAGCAAGATCTTCAAGTCTGATGGCCTGAAGGGGCTGTACCAGGGTTTCAGCGTCTCTGTCCAGGGCATCATTATCTACAGAGCTGCCTACTTCGGAGTCTATGATACTGCCAAGGGTGAGAGGCCGGTGCTAGAAGGGGAGGAGGAGGGGAGAGGAGGAGGTTAATGGAGGGTGTGTTGCAGGGATGATCTGACTGATCTGTGACTCACAAAAAAGGACTTTATATGTATTAACCTTGTTTTTTTCTAGTCCCGGGGTTAAACTGGTGTGGATAAGTAGCTAAAGGGTTCTCCCTGCCCTATGGCCGTGAGTTATTCAGAGAGGAAGAAAGGGGAGCCCAAACTTAACTGGGTACTACTTGAGCAGAACTTTGCCTTCCCTAGCCACCAGCCTGATTGGCTACCTGGTTGTTTTTGAGGTGCCCCATAAGGGGCAGTTTCTTTTGGAAGGGGGGGCACGGAATTGCAGGTCAGTAGCCCTGGCTCTTGCCCCACCTGCTTCGCCGAGCTGCCGCGAGAAATCACACCAAAGCCACTTGGCCTCTTGGCTCTGCCCACAGGGATGTTGCCTGACCCCAAGAATGTGCACATTATTGTGAGCTGGATGATTGCCCAGAGCGTGACAGCGGTGGCAGGGCTGGTGTCCTACCCCTTTGACACTGTTCGCCGTAGGATGATGATGCAGTCTGGCCGGAAAGGGGGTAAGCCTGTGAACGACTGATCTTGATCGTTTTTATCTGCCCACAGAGAATGCTATTCACTGCTCCTTTTCGTCTTTATTATTCTAATTGTTACAATTATGTGATAAGAATTTAGAAAAGGATTATAATTAACACCCTCTGACATTCTTATTCCTTAAATGCGTCTATTTTTAGGTGATTAAAAATTGGGATATTTAGAGGTGAGCCTAACTAGGTCTCTAGCATGATAAGGGCCTTTGGCCTTTTCTCTGAGAACCTGAGTGTAGAAATAATGAAAAGGAGTTGAATTAACTACTTTATTTAAAACAGTTCTTGCTTCTCTAGCAAGGTGTTAGTGGTAAGGTGATTTAGCTGGGCCAGAGAAGCCTCAAGTAGTCCATTGCCATAGGAAAAAAGAAATGTGGTTTCTCTAGGTTGAAACCTACAAAATTGTCTTTTTTAAAAGTCAAAAAGACAGATGTTACCAGTGTCACCTGCTTCACCTAGGAGCTGGTCCTCTATTTAGCATATAATTTGAGATGAAGGGTTTGCTGCCTACTTTGGAGTCTGTGATACTGCCAAGGGTGAGAGGCGGGTGTTAGTGTCACCTGCTTCGACCTAAGAGCTGGTCCTCAGTTTTCTTATCTATACAGAAAGGGATGAACCAGGTTTTTAGTTCCGCTCTGCTCCTTACTTGGATACATTTGGACAATATAAAGTAGTTGGTGAATTGCTCCAGTTCTTCCCTTGATCTTGTGTCAAAGGCGCAGGAAGGCCAGGAGCTCTTTCCTAACAGTTATGCCAGGAAGGGGGTGTGCAGGTGAATATTACATAGAGTGGAGCTTAAAGCTCCAGGCCCTTTACTTTTCAGAGGAAAAGTCTCTTTCTTCCAGAAGTATGGCGCCCTTACCAGCTTTTGTTTCCACAGCGGATATTATGTATTCTGGGACACTAGACTGCTGGAGGAAGATTGCAAAAGACGAAGGCGCCAATGCTTTCTTCAAAGGGGCCTGGTCCAACGTACTGCGAGGCATGGGCGGAGCTTTTGTACTGGTATTGTATGACGAGATCAAAAAGTATGTCTAATGTAATTAAAACTCAAGTTCATTGGTTTCAGATCCATTGTGTGGTTTATAGACTTTTCCTAGGGGAAATAAAAAGAAGAGCTGGGATAAAACCAGGCTGAAAGGGATACCTCAGGAAAAAAGTGCTTGGGTATTCATTAAACCACAAATGTATTTTGTATTTATTTTACATTTAAATTCCCATGCAATTATCAAACATCATACTTATATAATTAATTGAAAAACTGGTGAATAACTGAAGGCGACACATCAATAAAGACCACTTAATGCATGTTCTCTATGTTGTTGAATTCTTATTAACTGCGAATGGATTAAAAACCTCAAGTGCATCTCTACTAGCGTGATTCATTTATAAATCAGTGGCCAAGACCCTAAATGTCAGACATGAGGCTATGCATCGTATGAAGACCTACTGTGCTTAAAGTTCTGGCTTTCAAGCTTAAGCATGGTACACAAGAGCTGACTTCCTGTAATATGTTGCTGTAGGTGCCAAAGTATAACGTGGATCACAGCTTCTGTAATCTGCTATCATTCACTTTCACACAGGCTTTAGTTCCAAGGTTTTACTAAAAGCTTAAGTCAGAGTTACAAGAATTTTGCAGGAAGAGTAAGTGCTCTGTTTTAGTGCCTTTTAAGAAATGTGATACTTAGAATTTTATGAGGAGTGAACAGTATTCATTGCAGATCATTTGGCATTTAGCTCAGATTAAGCTCTGGAAGAAACAAAAAGGCTGGAACCCACACCGAAGGCAGCTTAAGTAAGGGTAAGAGAGGAATGTATTGGTGTTAAATCATTTAATGTTTAACACAATGAATATTGGTTGAGCAGAATTGGGAGGGAGATGAAATGGAAGAAGGGGGACTTGGAAATAAAATAACTCCATTTTATCTGTTAGTATGTAGGTGTACAAGACATGGACAAAGTAACTGCCATTATTTCACTGTAATAATTCGTCAAGATCAAGAAGAAAAGTCAGTTATGGGTTTGACTGACTAATTTGTGAGCAAGAAGAAAAGAATTAAATGTCAAGTTGAAAACTAAACATTTTGGTCCAGAAGACCAAACATTTCAGATAACCCTTGCTTTCAGAGAGGGATCCGAAGGAGACGGGACTGTTGATTTGAGGGGTGTGGTGTCTTTCCACCTGTTCTTCACCCTCCTTCCTGAGCTCTTCTACCTATGCACTCCTGCCTCCCTTAGTTATTTTTTAAGATTTATTTATGTATACAAGAACGGGGTACAGGCCAGAGGTGTGGGAGTGAGGATTCTTGAGAGTCAGTGAGGAACAGGTGGATCCAGTAAAATACACTGCTGAGGGGAGCAGCAGGTGAGACAGGAGAGGTCTGCCACGCCATGCGGGTTAATTCCTTGGGCAGGTATCAAACACGTGCTTCAGTGGCTGTGCATAGCTTCAGTGCTGTGCTTCGACCCTTTGTGTCATCAGGGAAGGTCCTGCCTTCCCAATTTAAAAAAGAAAAAATGGCTGCTTTGTTTTACCACTTTATTTTTTTAAAAATCGACCTTTTTTTTTAAAAACCGTATCCAGGGTTACCTTTTACATAACCTGGGATATTTCTGTCAGTGGAAAAGGCACCAAAGAGAGAGTCTCTCCCAACCCCACCTCCAGACCAGCACACGAATGTGTGTTGTTAGAGGTCTTCTGGGTACATTGTTCTCAGGGCACTTTCCTTTCTAAGGATGATATGAGTGATCCAAATTCCATTGCTGAGAGAGAAAGAACGCAGGACAGTCCAGTAGGACAAATCTGTGGAGCAGATCCCCAGGTAAAGCCAGCCCTTCTCAGTATTTTCAGAACTGAGAATTTATATGAGGGGGAGGCTTTGAAAAACCATGGAAAACAATGACTAAGTGGAGGGATTCCCAGGCCAACTAAGAAGCATATTGTTTTCTCATATTTAACTTGGCATGGCAGAGAAGAGGAATCAATACCTGCTGCGCGGCCTCAGAGTCTCCCAGCCCTACTCATTTTACCCTTAATGCACTTGAGGAACGGGGAACCCCTCTGAGTCAGCTCTGCAGCTGTGTGCTTGCTCGCCAGGAACCCCCAGGACACTCGGGCCTCTGAAGGCTTGTGGAGCACTGGCCTCTTGGCCACCAGGACTTCCCTTTCCAGCCTCTCACTATCTCTGTGTCCAATTGAAGGTTTGGAGAGATGAAAACAGATTAACAACTTGAAATCGAGTGCCCCTTTTCTAGGAACTTCTCCCTATTCTCCTTTCCCACCAAGCTCTCTCTAAATACAGGCCCCTTCTACCATCCTTCAAAAACCCTTATTTTAATTTTTAAAAGATTTATTTATTTATGCATATAGAACTGGGGTACAGGCTAGAGGTGCAGGGGTGGTGAAAGGATTCACCAGAGACAGTGAGGAGCAGAATAGGCCGATCCATGAAGGATCTGCTGAGGGGAGCAGCGACCGTCAGGAGAGGTCTGCCGGGCCATGTGGATCTCCTCCGGATCAGGAAGGGATCTAACTCGTGCTGAAGTGGCTTTAGTTTCTTAGTGCTGTGCTGCACTACCACAGAGGGCCACCCCTTTTTATTTTTAAATTGTTTTCTCCCTTTAAGTCTCACCTGTTGCAAACCCACTGATGAGGGGTGCGCTAACCTCTACGTTTGCGGGAACGTAGACTCGGAGATGTGAAAGAATGAAGCAGGAGCCTAGGGTCTGGAGTCCGAAGTCTGTTTATTAGGACAGTTCATGGGTATAAATAGGGTCTGTACATGGAGGAAAAAACAGGAAATGTGCCAGACGCAGAGGGTGGGGTGCATGTTTGTACCGGGCCTGGGGCTTCTTGTAGCTTCTACTTGAAACAAAGTAGTGGGCTGCAGCTATTTGCAGGACAGAGTGCACTGTGCTCTGCTGACTTATTTGTTGGTGGTACTGGGGAGTGTGCTCACCCATGCACATTAGCCAGGGCAGACAGGTGCACTTGAGGTCCTGCAGAGTTAGCCACACTCACCTATCAGCATCATTTGTTTTATGGCGCCTTATATATTTTCAATGCATAAGAAAAACTATGGGAGGATAATACAAACGGGATGCTAAAAGAAAGCTCACTTTAGCTCTGTTCAGTCATAAATAAATGAACAACTGCTTGCCTTCCATTTTACTTAATGCAAAATATGTAGCAAAACTCATGCTGAGGAATTATTGACAAACACCTACTGTGGACAAGCACGGCACACGGCCCTTACTAGGCAGTGACTCCGCTTCTTTATAGCCACCCTGCCCGAAACACAGAAAGCCTCTGGCACAGAAGTTGATTAATATTTGTTGAGGGCCCTCCCTAGTGGCGCAACTGGTTAAAAAGCAACACTGCAAGTGAGCCGCAGCCTCTTCTATGCCAGTTCCATCCCAACCCAAAGGTGACCCACATGGTCCCACAGACCTCTCCTGCCTGCCCACTGCCCTCTTCAGCAGTGTCGAAGCAGTGTCTTCGTCAATCTGCCTGTTCTGCTCTCCACCCTGCCTATGGTAAATCATGTCCCCTGCATCTCTCACCTGTACCCCAGTTCTACGTGCATAAATAAAATCTTCAAAAAAAAAAAAGTATTTTTTTGAATGCAAGACTGAGAAGGAAAAGCTGCACCTAAAAACACAGAACCCAGGCCCTCCCTGGTGGCGCAGCGGGTTAAAGCACAGCACTGAGAATCTAAAGCCACTTCTGCATGAGTTCGATCCCCGCCTGCCCCGGAGGTGACCACATGGTG
>NW_004567115.1:38664112-38677168 GCF_000260355.1 Condylura cristata | reverse complement strand
CAGCAGTGTACTTCGTCGATCTGCCTGTTCTGTTCCCCGCTCTGTCTCTGGTGAAGCCTCTCACCGCCCCTGAGCCTCTGGCCTGTACCCCAGTTATGTGTGCACAAAAAAATAAATCTTAAAAAAAAAAAAAAAAAAACCCAGAACCTGGATAATAGTGGCAGAAGACATGCCCTCCGGTTTAGGTGGATCCTGAGCAGTGGGCAGTATGAGTGGACAAGTGTGTCGGAGTCATAATGTGAAAATTTGTGATGGCCTGAATTCGTATTTCAAGCCCTTAAGTACAATTGAATAGCTGACCCTGCCATCAATACCGTTTACTTTCCTGCTTCTCTTGGATATCGGATGTTTTTAGCAACCCTTGATAAAGCTGGCCTCATGCACAGACTCCGTATTTGCAAATTGGCCTTCTCTCCAAAAGTTACTCCTAACCCCTTTGGGTTTGTGGACATGTGTACAGCAGCAGATGTCACAGCTGGAGGTCGAGCAAGGTTATTATGCTCTGGCTTGTCTCAGCTCTCGTACTCTAAAAGGTCTTCTATCATCTATTGATTGCCACATATTTCGTATTTTTGTGCTATTTTGTTGGTGAATCAGAGATGGCCCCCAACGGTGGTGTGTCTGAAGAGCTAGATAATGTCCCTAAGCACAAGGAGAAGGCTGGAGAAGATACATGTAAAGTTTAGATTAAGCCCCTTTCAGGTATAAGCTGTAGTAGTACTGTTGCCTCTGAGTTCAAGTGAATCAAAAATAGAGACAATATGTCTCTTTACATACACACGTACATGTGGATCAGCTGACAAAAGTGACCAGAGACTCCCAGATCTGTTTTTTCCCTGGAGCAATGGCACCGTATTTGCTAAATCAGTGTTCCCAGTAACATTCATCAACTATAACTAGTGAGTACTGACTGTACTGAAACTTGAATATCAAATAATTTTATGACATATTCTTCTGATGTTAAAGAATGTAAAAAAATTGATACACACAATGGTTGCGGAATGTGGTTTGCTGACCTCTTCAAGCTTCAAGTTTATTCTGTAACTTTCCATAAAAACAAAAACCCGGCCCTCCCTGGTGGAGCAGTGGGTTAAAGCACTGTACTAAGAAGCTGAAACCACTTCCGCATGAGTTCGATTCCCACCTGCCCCGGAGGTGACCACATGGTGTGGCAGACCTCTCCTGACCCGCCCACTGCTCCCCTCAGCAGTGTACTTCGTTGATCTGCCTGTTCTGCTTCCCACTCTGTATCTGGTGAAGTCTTTCGCCACCCCTGAGTCTCTGGCCTGTACCCCAGTTCTGTATGCACAAATAAATAAATCTTTAAAAAAAAAAAACCAACAAATGTTAAAACACCCCATTGAAATATACTTTTTTTTTTTTAAAGATTTATATATTTATTCATACAGAACTGGGGTACAGGCCAGAGATGCGGAGGGTGAAAGGATTCAGCAGGGACAGTGCAGGAAGCAGAACAGGCAGATCAACGAAGTACACTGCTGAGGGGAGCAGCGGATGGGTCAGGAGAGGTCTACCACGCCATGTGGTCACCTCCGAGGCAGGCGGGGATCGGGGAACAACTCATGAGGAAGTGGCTTAAGCCTCTTAGTGCTGTGTTTTAACCTGCTGCGCCACCAGGGAGGGCCCCTCATTGAAATATATTCTAAAGAGCCCATGGATTTAAAAATGAAAAAATGGTTTCACAATGGAAACCAGAAAGTATTTGAACTTAATAAAAATATATTATTACAATTTGTGTGGAACTGCTAAAGCTATGCCTAACGAGGTTGTTAGATTCCAGTGCACTTACTGGAAAGACAGGACTACATCCATTTCAAGAAGTTAGAAAAATAACAGTAAATAAAGCCCAATGAAGAAAGGTGGAAAAAAATATTCAGGTAAGAGCAGAATTAATGAAAGACAGCCAGCAATGCAAGGTGAACTGGCTAAGTGTGAAGGACAAAATTTCTGGAAGATAAAATAGAGTATCTTCATGCCCTCAGGTAAACAAAATTTCCATTAAATCTAACATTTAAAATAAGTACTCACCATAAATGAAACCATAATGACCTGAAACAAAGTGAAGCTGAGGGTGTCTGTGAAGAGACACCTTTCACAGTGAAAAGTAAACCAGACTAGGTAGTACTAGCAGCATAATTCACATAGAGATGATATGTAGGCTCAAACTTTAGGTGCTTCTACAAATCAACAAGTAAAATCCATTCAACCAATAGGAAACAGAGAAAATCTTCAATAGCCAATTCAGAAAATAAATCCCACTGGTCGAAAAACATGAAAAAATGTTTGATCTGATTATTAGAGTAATGCAATGAAAATCAGAATGATACATCTTTACAAGTGTAAATGTTTAAACCTTAAAATTAAATTATTAGGATTTGGAACAAGGAACAAATTCGCTTCTCTGGGAGAGTAAATTGCTACACTTACTCTTTAAAATCTACTAAACTGGTATCTACCCAAAAGACACAGAAACAGTGATTCAAAAAGATATCTGCACCCCCATGTTTATTGCTGTTTTATTCACAATTGGAAAGATATGGAAACAGCCCAAGTGCCCAAAAATGAATGACTGAATTAAAAAGATGTGGTACCTATACACAGTGGAATATTACTCAGCAACCAAGAAAAAGAAACACATGTCTTTTGCAGCAACATGGATGGAGCTGGAAAAGATATGCTTAGTGAAATAAGCCAGAAAAAAAAGGAAAAATACTGGATGGCTTCTCTCATAGCAGGAATATAACGGAACAGGCGAGAAAATAATGATAATGATGAACAGCTATATACCAGAGACATTTTGTCAGGGTGGAGTGGGGAATGGGGTCAAAAAGAGTGGAGGGAGGGAAATGCACTGGACTGTGTGATGGCACATGGGTGATTTGGTGATGGAAGCCCAAGGGGATTGCAAATGAGATGGAAAAATGCACAAAATGATGTACAAATAAATTATTATATATATATATATATAAAGAAAATCTACTAAACAACATAAATAACTCCATGATCAAGCAACTCGACTCTTAAAAATACAAATTTCACATGCAGGTAATCAAGACCCAGCTGCAAAAATCTTCACATTAATTTTTTTTGTAATCGTCAAAACTTTAAAACTATCTCAAATGTCCATCAACCACAGAATGTATAAATAAGTCATGGTAAAGCCATTCACTAGAATACAGTGATACACAGAGATAAGAACAATATTCAGGTGCATACAAAGCAAGAAAAATCTCACCAGCCAAGTGTTGAGTGAAAGTAGCTAGACACAAAAGTAAATACATTGATGTCACATTCAAAAATGGGTAAAACTACAACCTGGTGTTACGTCAGATGTCACCTTTGGGCAGACAAAGGGGGTAAAAACTGGGAGGCAGCCCTAAGGGGTTGGGTGAGTTCTGGTAATATTCTAGTTCTGTCTGGTTAGTGGTGACCTAAGGTGTTTGCTTTGTGAGTTTAGAAGGGGCACCTTTATGCTGTGTCCCTGTCTGTATTACTTTGATAGTTAATGAAATTATGAAATGTCATTTTTTGAATATTTATATAAAGATCGTGCCCAAATTCACAAAGATCACATTCCCAAAATACCATTTAAAATGGAATTCTCAAACAAAAGTGAACAGAAACATCACCCTTACTTAAAAAGCATGTAACTACCACTTCATCCCATATTCTATCATTATCCTAACTGAAATGTCAACTATCTTGGTTCATATATAAAAGTGGTGGCATTAAAAAAAGAACTGTTGGGGACCGTTCTGATCACAGATTGTTGGGGGGCAGAACAGGCAGGGTCTCAAAGGTGGGTGTGGCGTCTGCGAGTGGAGATTCCTAAAAAAGGGGGGAAAGGGGGAGCGGGCACGAGGGAGACACGGCAGTCGGAGTTGGGTGCAAATCTTCCTGTCCTGCTCTTAGCAGAAGTTTATTTTATACTTTAGGAGCAAACAGTGGGATGACATCAGCACATGAACTGGGTTGAGAGATTATAATCATTTTTTTTCTAAGAACAGTTGGGATGGTATTGTCCTTCAGCTGACATTATATAGCATATATAATTCTTAAAATCAATCTATTAAAGTTAGGATAGGTACATAAATTCATGAAATTTAAGGCTAACATTTTTATATTTACACAGTGATGATTGGCTAAAATAAAGTCACTTTAAACCTTAAATGCTACCCATTGAGACATCTCACTGAGACATCTTAGAGGGTAAAGTCAAGTCAGGGACTAGGTTAGAGGTTGGGCTGGAGATGTGAAGGGGGATAAGGTGAGGTCGCGGGCCAAGGTGAAGTTGTGAAAGAGGGTAAAGTCAAGTCGAAGACCAGGGTGGAGAAGTTTTCTGGTAGATAAGTCATTAAGGGAGATAGTAAGATCCCTTATTTAAAGACCGAGCAATAAAAGCTTAAGAGAGTAGAGTGATAAGATTTGGGTTTTTGTTTGGGCATTAAAAGAACTTTATTTTTTAACAGGTACTGCCTTGTTTTACAATATTGATTTTGTTATAATTGCTTTTATTAATCAGCCTGTTGTTAATATTATTTTTGCTTTCAAGAGGAATTTCCTGTCTTGGGGCAGCACTTGCTCACCTGAGCCAGGTAGCACCTTATGAGGCTAAGGCAATCCGGTTACAAGCTGATGGTTGCTTAGAATATTTTGATATTACAAAAAAGGGAGGTCATAAGTTAGCATGGAAATTCTGATTTTTCAGAGCACTTCCATTTCTATCCAGGTTGCATAGCTTGTGTCAAAGAACTTTTCGAGGGTCATTTTATTATTAAAACATCTTAATGTCCTCCATGTTTCTGTGGTATATTCCTTCTAATCTCAGGTGAAATGGAGGAAAAAGTTGCCTAGAAAAAAAGTTAAACTCTTCTCACATAACTACGGGAAGCAGACATATTTGTATAAGTCTGGATAGCTTATGAAATATGAAGATCCTCAGAAAGAAATTCTTTTATTACAAATAGTTAAGAAATTATTCATTAAAAAGGTCTGTGTCTCATCAATTAATGGTAGTATGACATAGTGCTTCATTAAGTTTCCTTGTAAACAAGTGAATCCTTAAAAGCATCATCTAGAACAAATAGTGCAATTTACCTGAACTTTCAAGTAGATTTTGAAATCAAGGCATAGAACATTGAGACTATACTATCATGACTCCAGAAATCTTTTGTAAGTAGATGAAAAAATAATCACTAGAATTTAAAAGAGTCAAATTTGCTGTTATTCCATAATCTTGTTTGTTCTAAGCATCTTTTAATTTCATTGCTGAAAGTTCAGATATACAACTGCAGGAGTGATTTATTGTAATGTTATTAAACCCTCACCAAGAAAATTATTCAACTAGTGTTTGCTTTGGCAGCACATATACCAAAACTGGAACATGGAGATCTGCACAGTCCCTGCACAAGGGTGACATGCAATTTCAGCAAGCATCCCATATTTTTATGGAGCTGGACTTGGCCAGGGACACTGGGAACAGGGAAGCAGCATTCCCAGACACTGGCTTTAACCTCCCTGTCTGATTATTTTAAATTCAAATCATTTAATAAACTAGCAATGAACCCTCCCCCCCAAATTCCTAAATAGCAGCAAGCTTTCAGAAGAGTATCACTCATTACACATATTGCATATGAAATATTGATGTGGGCAGATACTTAAAAAAAAAGAACAACACTTTTTCAGGCTAAAAAAATGTATCCACGGTAGTAACATAATAATTTTATGGAACAAATTAGATGTGGTTTAAAGAGATGATCGAGAATGCAATTTTAAAAAAACTTAGGTGTATTTTTTTTTACATGGAAGCTCCTCTCAGATGTAAACCCCTAAAATCCCATAAATGTTATACACTCAAAGATATAAATAAGTAATACCTCCCCCTTCCAACTTCATTCTTAGTTTTGTAAGGTGCAAAAATTGTTGTCTTTTTAAATAGGAACAAGGCAATGTACTTGAGACCCAGACATAAGAACACAATTCAGTTAACTTTAATTCTTTTATTTCTTTACTATGCCAAGCAGTTCTTTATACCTAAATACATTCCAATGAATTGGGGAATTAAAATTATATTGATTTTTGTTTGAAACTAATCTTTATTCATAGAAATAAAGTAGCCATTAGCATTAAATACACTTTGGAGGATGATACACATTTACAGGTTAAGGCTTTGGCATTTAAGATTTTAACATTTTATGAATTTAACTAGAAAAATAAAGAAATAAACTTGTGTCTCCAACTTTACATTGGTCACAATACTTATCATGTGCAGTATAAAATTTGAAGAGAAGCACAAAATTATTCATCACAATGACCTCTTTTTAAAGCTGTCTATATATCCATTTTGAATGTTTGGGTTAATGAGTCGAAAACAAGTCATTACACTACACTTATAAGCAAACCAGAAAAAAATCTTTGACAAAGATGTCATGAAAGCATTTTGTTGTGGCTACTAGAAAACGAAAGTAGGGAAAGCATGAGATAAAGCTACCCCTTAGAAAATAATTTGAAAAATCTATAATCTTTCATCGATGATCTTATTAAAAATGAGACAGTAACTTTTGACAAAGATGTAAAAAGAACCTTGACTAGTAATTTTAGACTCAGAATATAATTTCTAGCTGTGATATACATCTTCAAAGTATATGTAGTGGGTACAAGTGAACCAAATATAAAATGCTACATCATCCTTCACTTTATGTTTTTGCAAGTGAAAATAGTAAACTTACGATTCTTTCTCGAAAATGTCCTTAAACCATAACAACTTCAAAGTACCTTGCTTAGGGCAGAGAATATCACACTTTTCAACTCTTGTCTCTTCCAATTATGTTTATCATCTATAAGTCATGACAAGGGAATTGTAAGCCTGCCTGCAAAGACTGTTGTTCTTCCTGACTTAGTTGAAACCCTGTAATCAGTTAATACTTAAATTTCTCTTTTCAAAGTAGCAAAAACTAAAAGCACTAAGTCAGTACCTAAATGTAGCTTTATCTACAGAATTATATATTGTATCTTGACATGCAGCAGCAGAGTCCATATAACATGTCCTCTGAGAGCCTAATGCCATAGTGAACATAAAAGGTTTCATACATATTTTCTGACAGCAGCAATTTTTAAAATTGGCCAGCTCACTACTGGGCACATGTCCAGATGCCAACTTTGCAATTCAATGTTCTTTCTCCTTAAAAATAACTGTGATATAAAATTAAAAGTTGCAGTAAGCTAAAACAACAACGAACTTCATTTAGTATACTTAAGTTTACCCATAAAGCCGAGCACTAAATGACGCAAACACTTGTTCATTAGAAGAGAGCATTAAATAACATCAAATGAACACAACAGCCTAAAGCAAGCAAAAAATCTCACAAGCTGTATTTATCTGAATTCTTTTAAGGGTGGCTGCTCCCATGCTTGACATTCTATCCTAAACAAATCTACCATTATAAACTAAGACCAAGAAATTTTGAAATGATGTTTAGGAAAATGAAGCTTAGGCTCACTGCCAAAGGTGCTGAGAAAAGTCAGTGCAGCACTTAGGCTACAGAGCCTGTGGCCACACAGAAAGCAGACTCCCTACTGGGGCTACAAATCAAAAACTCTTATTAAAAAAGGAAAGATTTGGCATTTGATAGGGAAACTTACCAACACAGTCAAGGTTGCACTGAAAAGACCAATAATGAACAATAGCAGAACAACCATGACTGAGACACACTGCTGTTTAAAAAATATAAAAATGGTCCAGAAAAATACTCTGTGTTCAAAAGTTAACTATAACATCACATTTGCTATTACCAATTGCACTAGACCTTTAAAACTGGAACTGGTGGAATAACAGATAGGTCTAGGATTTAACCCAAAGCCCAAAATAAAACAGGACAATTAGGTGACATTTAAAGCAGAAGTTTCAACGAATGTATAGATTTCTTTCCTTTATCATTCATATATTTGTTTTCTTTTTCAGCCCTTGAAAACATTAACTGGAATTGTTAAGTATAATTATCATCTCACCTAATACAGTAAATACTCCATAAAACAACTTGCCAACAGCTTTACTTAAAACACTGATGTGTTTACTTTTACTTAAAACACTCAACATCTGCCTTCTTGGTTCTTCTAACAGGTGGCATAATTTTTCTGATTAAACAAATAACTTGTTTTTGCTTATAATCATGTGGTCTCCTTGGGCAAACTAGTCACAACACAGTAGATTCTAACTCTAATGCCCACCTCTTTTCTCAAGATCAATAGTAGTGTTTTACTTGAATTTATAAAAACACAGAAAATGAGTATCTCATTGAACTTTCTAAGCCTCAGAGAATAAAATGGTTTGGAATGATTGATGAAAATTTTAAGTTCTTACTCGGCACACTTCTACAGAGATAGTAGAGGCCTCAAGTGATTAACAAGGACTGCCCCAGGACCAACTTCTCTCAATCTGCTCTTCAAATATCAATCAGCTCCACCAATGAAAACAAATTCCAAGATTCATTTCATAATAAGAAAGTGTAACTATCTCACCATCAAGTTATGAGTCACACTACCTAACTTCTGAAGCAAATAGAAAACAAAGCAGTCACATCTAGGAGTTACGCTTGTGGTTTAAAGTATAAAAGAAATGAAAAGAAATATATATAATGGAAACCACATAGTCCATGTCTTGGGTCAATGTGCAGTGATACTGTCACACGGTTTTGTCAACACAACAGCTGAATGAATAATTTATGTTGCGAAAATAAACATGCATACTACCAGTTCTCCAATTAAGTACATAAACATTGCACATAAGCACATATCCTCACAGGAAACACTGATTTTACATTGTCATTTAAAGACTTTTTTTTGCATTGAATCACAATAAATTAAAACTCATTGTTGCATACTTTGAATTGCTTAAAATAGTATCACAGATGGTTACACAGAGAATTATAGTAATATACAAGAGTATATTACTTCAGTAAGAGTTGGGTAAACAATTTTTGTAGTAAAAAGTCTTTATAACCAAGCCGTACGGACATTAGGTGGCTTCGGTCTTAGCAACAGGCCATTGGGTGCATCAAAGGCCAACCGTTCACTCTTACAACTGAGACCGCTGGTAGCACTGGACGTCCTGGAAGCTCCTCCTAGAAATTGAAAATAAGAAATTTCAATTATTTAATCCAAACACATCATCCAGTAAATTTCCTAATTCTAAGTCCAGACAAAACTTTTCTTTCCTATTGTGTGAGTGTCTTCTTTCTTTCTTGTTTTTTAAGAAGAGCTGGGGTATAGGACAGAGGTATGGGGTTAGGGAGCAGGTGAGAGGATTCACTGAAGACAGAGTGGGGAGCAGAATAGGTGGGGCTACTGAAACACACTGCTGAGGGGAGCAGCAGGAGAGACAGAGGAGGTCTGCTGTGCCATGTGGGTCAGCTTTCTGACTAGGGATAGAATTCTGACTGCAGTGGCTCCCATTACATGCTATGAAACCTAAAACTAAGTGAACACAAAACAAACCATGCCAGTGAAAATAGAAGACATTCCTGAAGTGTTAAACAATATCAGAAGTTTGTATGTAAGTTATATATTTTAAAAGTTACAGACAAGTACAAGATGACTTTGAATATGCTTACTTAATGGGCTATACTGGCCAAGAGTCGACCTCACGCGTCTGGAGGTCGGCAATGAGTTGAGATAACCCATATTGCGGTGATAATCCATCAGTTGTTCTGATCGTTTCATTCCAACTGTTGGTTTTACAGCTTCAAGCCTTTTCAATAAAGCCTTCATTTAAAGACAATCAATTTGAAAGTCAGTATTAGATAAATAGCAACAGTTTTTAAAAAGCAAATTGTTTCTAGAACCTGAAATTCATGAAAAAAGCAGAAGACTTTAAATCACTGTTGACAAATCTCATGAAAAAGTATTTCAAAGAATATACTTTAAGGAAAATCTGAGGGTTGTCATATCCCCGAATCCAACCAAACCCTTATGATTTTAACAACTGATTATAAGCACATCTCTCATTTATGTCAGATTACAATCAGGAAGGAGACATAAGTTGAAATATATTAAAGCTTATTTTCTCACAGAAATGACATAATGGGAGTAATGATTCTCAAAGTCCAGTTGTCAACCCTACAATTGATCACACATTGTCCATGCTACTGCGGGACTGTGCTATTACAAGCATGGTGTTTAATGCGCATCTTCTCAGGAACGCCTCACGGGCTACTAGAACCATGCAAGAGTCCGACTGGGCAGGTTTCAGGTCTCCTGCTCCTGGTTTCTACCAGCCCAGCGATTCTTCCTGAATCATCTGTTTTAGACACTGAAGGTTCCGCATGAAATTTAGTTTGGAACAAAAATTTTTGCTCTTAAGAAGTTTGAAAACCAACTACAGAATATAAGCTTTTTAAAGATATAGAAATCAATTAGCTAAGGCAACATCATACTCACAGCATGGTTTTTCTTTAATACTAATGTATTTAAACAGAATCTAAGGTGTACTCTTCCTAATTTTATTTGTAATTTTTCCTTCACAAATCAGAGGTGAGTTTCCTTTTTCACAGGCATCACTTAATATGGAATTATTTTAGTAGACTAAATGGATTGGTGAATTGATCACTAGTTTAGTTCTATTATTTCCTTTACTGATTTAAACTTTCTCTGTAGCAAGCTATTATTATTTGAAAAAAGGGTGTTGTTCTGCTCTAAAAGTCAGATTAAAAAAATCAGCCTCATGAGCTCAGTCACAAGTTTTCTTTGTACAATCACTTTTCTTTTTCTCTCAACTTCTTCTTTTACTGTAACAAAAAATACATAATGTAAATCTTACCATTTTAATCCCCTTTATATAACTCAGTGGGTGGCTTACTTTAGGATAAATATACTGAAAATCAGTAGTTTATAAAAGCATTAGGAAAATGTATGCAGAAATTGCATGTACAACAGTATGAAAATATGTAATTTTGGAAAAAAAAACTATAATACCTAACTAAGGCAGAGTATAAAGAGGTTTGAATAAACCTTTATTTCTAGATAGAAATATGTAAACTTTTTAAAGTAAATGTAATCTTAAATCCAAGTTCTATGAGAACAATTTTTTTTTGACAACTGAATTTTTTAACAGGAAAAAGAAACAGCTATTTTCATTGAAGCATATGAAGGAAAAGCCAAGAAAGATTTTTAAAAGGTACAGGACTTGCTTTATTTTGGTTTAAAGAATGAATAATCAGGGCCCTCCCTTGTGGTGCAAGGGTTAGTTAAAACACAGCACTATGAAGTTACCATAGCCACTGACGCTGAGTTGGATCCCTGGCCAAGGAGGTGACCCACATGGCACAGCAGAACTTTCCTGGCCTCCCACTACTCCCCTCATCAGTGTACTTCATCTCTCTGTCTGTTCTGCTCCCCACTCTGTCTCTGGTGAATCCTCTCAACCCCCTGCATCTCTAACCTGTACCTCAGTTCTGTATACATACATAAATAAATCTTACAAAGAAAAAGAAGACTCAAACATAAAATTGAAAAATTAGCTTTCCTCAGAATACTATGATGATATTTTATAATAACATGTTTATTTTCCTGTGAAGCTTTAAGTCCTTCAATTCTCCCATATGAATTTTTGATTTAGAGCTGCACTGTCCCATACCACTAGAATAGCTGACTACAAAGCATTTGAAATGTGGCTGAGTCCAAACTGAGATGTGCTTTAACTGTAAAACATACAACAAATCTCAAAGATTTAGTATCAAAAAATAAACAAAATATCCCATCATTAATTTTTATATTGATTACATGTTATAGCATATATAGTCAATCAAATAAGCTATTTTAGCAGAATGATTATATCTTTCAAATTCTGGACCTTTTAAATGTGACTACTGGGAAATTTTAAATTACACATGTGGCTCACATTTTGTTTTTATTTTTCTCAAGTATAGCAAAGATCCTGCTATTGATGGAAATAAGTATTGTTCAGATATACAAATTACTAAATACATAAAATTAAAAGAGTAATAAGGCAATTTCCTACAGTTTGTTAATAAAACTAAAAAGTACAACTGGTGTGGGGGACAGTAAAACTAATAATTTGTAAACTAATCATTTTCATCATATTCACATACAAAATTACCACAGACATTAATGGTTTTCACTTTTCAAAAGTAAACCCAGGTTCCTCAATACATCACTAAATAACTAACTAAATGAGTAAATAAAGAATAACCATGTAACCCAGCAGTTCCGCTCTTAGCTATATATCAATGGAACTGAAAGCAGGGACATGAACAGGTGCTTGTTGTCAGCATCTCCTGTAGCATTCTTCACTATAGCCAAAAGGTAGAACCAACTCAAGTGTCAATCAATACATGAGTGGATAATCAAAAAATAAAATACAGTGGACTATTATTCAGCCAGAAAAAAGAAGCTCTGATACAGGTTACAACATGGATGAATCCTGAGTACATCATACTAAGTGAAACAAGCCAAACAAAAAAATTCATAAAAATAGAAAATAGAGGTTACCATTCCCCTGCTTCTCAGGGGTAATGAAGAGTTACTGTCTAATAGGTAGAATTTCTACATGGGGCAATGAAGAGAAAATGATATGCTATGAATAATAACTTATGTGAAGGTTTTAACAGTCCTCATATATATTCCCTAGAACATCAAAGTATAAATATATGATTGCTAACAACCAATATCATTCATGTATTCAAGCAACAAACCATTGTATTAGATCACCAATTTAGCGAGAGACTGAATACTTCATAGAAAATGTATGTATCTGATTCCTGGATTCCAATTTCTGTTCTACTATGGTGACTTAACAGATCCTGTCAAAAAAAAAAAAAAGTTTTCTATATATTTTTAAAGTGCTCTTAAAAAAGTTTACTGCATAAGAAAACATATATGTCTCATCATGTATTTCACACCAGACATACCTTTATCTACTTTTATATCTGGGTTCCCTGTAAGTAGGACTTATAAATCAGTGTCAGTGTATTTTCTTTATAGCTAAAAAATGTGTTACTTACCAAATTTTCTCTTTCAATT
>NW_004567115.1:38658997-38664012 GCF_000260355.1 Condylura cristata | reverse complement strand
GACCTCTCCTGACCCATCCGCTGCTCCCCTCATCAGTGTACTTCATCAGTCGGCCTGTTCTGCTCCCTACTCTGTCTTTAGTGAATCCTCTCACTCTCTGCATCTCTGGCCTGTACCCCAGTTCTGTATGAATAAATAAATAAATCTTAAAAAAAAAAAAAAGTTTTCTATATATTTTTAAAGTGCTCTTAAAAAAGTTTACTGCATAAGAAAACATATATGTCTCATCATGTATTTCACACCAGACATACCTTTATCTACTTTTATATCTGGGTTCCCTGTAAGTAGGACTTATAAATCAGTGTCAGTGTATTTTCTTTATAGCTAAAAAATGTGTTACTTACCAAATTTTCTCTTTCAATTCTCTGCTGTTCCCTTTGTCTGTTGAGAGCACTATGATATAATTTGGGGGGAGGACCAACAGATCTTCTAGGAATTGTACTTTTGTTCCCGGGTTTATCAGCCTGTCTTGACAGTTCTTTCAAAAGCCTCTGATTTTCCCGATCAATCTGCCTCACTTCCTCTCTTGTGAAAGAGTAGTTTCTCCTAGGTGCAACTGAAGGCTGATCAAAGTGAGGTTTTTGTGGTCCCTTTTTATCTAATTGCAGAAAAGCTACAGAAATCAAAAAAGGAAAACTGGTCAACAGTTAAGCAAACTAGTACAGCAGCTACATGCTTTAACATGCTTTAAAGGCAGAAACTATATTAATTCACAAAAAGGCATGTATGAAATAGTTAATGAGCGTGAGCCAGACTGTAATCAAAGAGGACAAAAAAAAAAAAAAACCAGGGGCAGTTTAGAACATTGTGCTAATTGGGTTCTTTGGGAATAAAAGTAATACATGAGACAATGAAAATGTTTTAGTAAAAGAAGTACCTGACACTGGTACTCAGAAGACATAATTGATGAAAAATGCCTTTGTCATGTTCATTTCATGCTTCCCTTATATTAGCTTAAAAGTTAGGAAGGCTCTGGTTGAGTGCACCAATATAATATTTAATTGGGATAGTTACTGATAGCTGGAGGATATATTTCAAAAAACAAAATGTCAGCAGTGATTGATGAAAACAATGCTAAATAATGGCAAAAACAAATCTAGAATATTCTGAAACTTTCAACATAATCTGAAAATATCTTACTAGGAAAGATTTACTGTCTAGTAGTATCATTAAAAAATTACATCTACTGGGGCCCTCCCTGGTGGTGCAGCGGGTTGAGGCACTGCACTGAGAAGCTAAAGCCATTTCCGCATGAGTTCGATTCCCGCCTGCCCCGGAGGTGACCACATGGCGTGGCAGACCTCTCCTGGCCCGCCCGCTGCTCCCCTCAGCAGTGTGCTTCCTCGATCTGCCTGTTCTGCTCCCCACTCTGTCTCTGGTGAAGCCTCTCACCGCCCCTGAGCCTCTGACCTGTACCCCAGTTCTGTATGTACAAATAAATAAATCTTTAAAAAAAAAATTACATCTACTGTAAAAGTCAAATATTTTATCTTGAACTAAACAAAAGTCAAATGAATATCGTATGTAAAAGGAATTTTTAGCCAAAAAAAAAACCCCACCTTTGCATGTTACCAAATAAAATATTTATCAGGGCCCTCCCTGGTGGCACAGCGGCTTATAGCACAGAAGCTAAAGCCACTTCAGCATAAGTTCAATCCCCACCAGCCCCGGAGGTGTTCCACATGGCGCCGCAGACCTCTCCTGACCCATCCGCTGCTCCCCTCATCAGTGTACTTCATCAGTCGGCCTGTTCTGCTCCCTACTCTGTCTTTAGTGAATCCTCTCTCTGCCCCTGCACCTCTGGCCTGTACCCCAGTTCTGTATACATAAATAAGTAAATCTTTGAAAAATAATTTTATCAACATGCTTAATTCTTAAATTTCTATATTATAAAAATAAAACAACTATATTACAAAAAATTTCATTAGGTTACAATTAACAACATCTGTTAGCAGTGTCTAAAAATATTAAAGCCTATTCAATACTTCAGTTTAAGTATGTACTAAAAATGAATATCAGATTAACAAACTGGTATGATTTGTTTTTGCACAATATTTTTAAACTATTATTTGGTTCTGCTAATTATTTTGCTTATGTGGCATTTTATGCTGTTAAAAGCACACTGCAGACAGGGGAAGAGGAATTTTTAAGCCCTATTTAAATGTATGATCAGTTGGTAGAGGTAAGTTAAATCATTTTACTATGATTGCAAAATCTGTAAGCCTACCTCCCTATTTGAAAAATCAAAGATATCCTAAAGTTACACGGAAACTTACAAAATATTTATAATGGCTTTCTGATAGGAAAAAAGAGGAAATTGATGGCTGGGAATTTATTGAAAACTATACCAAGTTAAAAACAAAACTTGAGAGAAAATACGTATAAATGTACAGATGTGTTATGCACTAAGAAACACCCATTTGTAGAATTTAATAGTTTCTAGATTAATGTGACCATATTAGAACGTTTTAAAATTAATGTTAATGGAAATTAAGCTAACTTTCTAATGGCATTTTCTGTTTTCAGAAATAAGACAAGACAAAATAGCAAAATAACAAATTATACCTAATTCACTTAAAAAATGTAAAAAATAACATTTTAATTTTCAGATGGAAAAGGATGGAGTGCTGTATAGTGATAGCAAGACAAGCTACCTTCTTCTAAAACTGGCACTGTATTTTAGTATGAGGCCAACTTAAAAAATGTAAGCCACTGTTTTTCCAATTGAGAAAGTCTAATTTTTTTCACTTGAATAAATGTTTAGGGATACATATATATATATATATATATATATATATGTAAACTCTCATACTTAAATAAGTTTCCCCTAATTTTCGTTAATGAAACAATTTGTTCAAAGTCTTTACATCATTTTAGTATCAGTATCCCTTATCATCAGAGCCACTTCCTGGGTCATCAAACACTATATACTGGAAGGTTCAGCTGTACTTTCACTACAGACAATATTTTAAAATTTACACATAAAACTGTCACTGGAAATTTTATCCCAAGCCATATTAAATTTTCATTCATTTTAGTACTTAAAAAAAAAGTCTGCCTGCAGGCATATTCATGATCCATATTTAAAAAAAGCAACAACAAACTTCTGCTTTTTAAAATGATTTTTTAAAGTTTTAAAAAACCCAACACTTGTAACTGAGAGATCACAAGTCAAGGAGTTAATAGTAAATTTACTCCATTTCTTTGTTTTCTTGATCATCTTCTGAGATGAAAAATTCTGTAACATTCTTCCTTTGACTCTGGGCAGGCTTGTGGTAACTTGGACCAATATGATCGCGCCAAAGGATGGTTTTCAAGGTTGGCAAAAAAGGAGATGAACCCCACACTCCCCAGTGTTTGCTGGAATACTTGAGCTTGGTCACACACAACCATATATATCTGACTACACTGAACCTGCATTTAGACACTGACAAAAGTCAAACCACACAGAGGCACCACACGAAGGCTCTATGATCCCAATTTCTGCATCACCCTAGGTTGCTGCTTTACATTTCTAAGTTTTGTGATCTGTTATCAGACCAACAGCAACTAATACAAAATTTGATACCAGAAGTAGGGCACCACATAACAAAAATCTAGAAGACATGGCAGTAGCTTTGAGATAGGTAGAAAGTAGAGCTGGAAGGGTCTAAGGAGATTACTTACTGGTGAATAAGTGGCAGAATTTTAGCATCACTGTTTGCATTGGTGACAAGAAAAAAAGAAAAAGTACCTATGCCACCAGTGAATTCAACTAAGCAACTCTCCGCTCAGAACGTCCTTATCAAAGAAAGGTTTATTTTATAACAATGAGATAGGATAGAGAGATATGAACTTTTTTTTAAAAGGGAGCTGGTTAGTTTTCTAAAAACATTCTTAGAGAATATAAAAATTGGAACTTATGGAATTAAAAAAATTAAATTTACCATTCCAAGCCTCTGTTAGATTTCCAAGCACCGAGAGAGCTATGTGACTGAGGAAGCCAGCAGGAAGCGCCTCAGCTGTACTCAGACTTCTTTTAGGCCCTGGATAGCGGAAACTGGAGGATCTTTGGAAAAGGGCATCGTATTTTGCATACGGGAGGGATGTAAACAAGTATATGATCAAAGTTGGTCAGAAGAGGTTAAAATATGCCCTTTAAAACACACTACTCCTTCCACAAAAGGTGGGGTCTATGCCTTTCCTCTTAAATCTGGGAGACTTGTAACCATTTCAACCCACGGGATTATGATGAAATGATGCTATGTGTGACTTCTGGGGCTAGGCCACAAAGGCAATGTGAGTTCTGTTTTGTTTCTTGGAACACTGAAGCCCTGAGCTTCCATATAGAGGTTCCACACCGGAGGCCACCATCTGTGAAGAGGCTGCGCGAGCCCCCTGCTCAGCAGTGCCTGTCTTCAAAGTCATCCCAAGTTCAGCTCTTCACATGTGAGTATGTATGCCTGCAATCAGATCATCCCAGCCCCCAGCTGAGAAGTCACTCCAGCTTTTGAGACTCTCCTTCCCCTACAACTGGGGTAATGTGTTATGTAGCAATGGTTGCTGACATTTTATACTGTGTGATGTGGAAACAAATTACCTGTGGACCACGTGCAGCTCACAAGCAAGTAGCTAGTCCTTTTTTTTTTTTTTTGGATCTAACCAGTCTATCAATCTTCCACATGGCTTTGTCCATTTTATCATCTGGTTCTATTTTGTTTTCATCATACATTTCAAATCAATGGTTACTGTGCCTTTTGGAGTGCCTGGACAATTTATTAATGTCAGACATTTTTCTTTGTTCCTTTTAGAACTTTTCATATCCGAAATCTATTTTGTGTACTAATAGGATTGACGTTTCTACATTTTTCTTTATTAATGATTATCTGGCATATCTTTTTCAAGTCTTTATTTTCATTCTCCCTATGCTATTTAAATTTTTTTTTTTTTAAAGATTTATTTATTTATGCATACAGAGCTGGGGTACAGGCCAGAGGCTCGGGCGGTGAGAGGCTTCACCAGAAACAGAGTGGGGA
>NW_004567115.1:38656213-38658812 GCF_000260355.1 Condylura cristata | reverse complement strand
AAAAAAAAAAAAAAATCAACCCCCTCTCATAGTATCTTCTGGTAAGTTAAAACCATCCAATTCCATTGATATCTTTTCGACTACCTTAAATTTTTTTCCCCATTTGTAAGATTAATTATATTAAATTTCCCCCCTTTAATAGCTACAAATCATATTGTAATTCCATTCTTCTAGGATAGGTCTTAAACCTTTTGGTCTCAGAATTATAGAGGACCCCAAAGACTGTTTATGCGGGCTACATCTATCAATATTACATGTTAGAAATTAAAAGGCAAAAAATTTAAAGAAATTTATTAATTCATCTGAAAAATAAACTAGTGATATGTTAATACATTTTAGGATAACTGATCTTATATTCTTTTATTAAACTCAGTGTCATAAGCTTAGTATCTTGTAGACTGAATTTATATTCACAAGCTTGGTAACAAGTCATTCTAAACCAAGCCATTTACTAATGGTGACACGGCTAGTTAAATGGCAGTGCCCCACTCAGCGCTCTCACCTAGCAGGCTGTAACGGCACCAATGGGCACACACAGCTTCTCAGTGTCTGGATACGAAAGACTGTGCTCCTTAGACCAGGAATGTTAGTACCATGATTGGACTGGCTAGAAATGTAGCTCTGGTTCTACCCTACGTTTACTGAGCCAGAGTCTATGTTAATAATATCCCCCAGTGACTTGTGCATATAAAAGTTGGAGATTTTCCAGTCAAGTTTCTTTTCAATTAGCATATAACCCTGCTTTCCTCCTTTTTACTTAACAGATCCCTGCTTTTCTTCTTTTTTCTTTAAAAACAGCTACCCCTTGCCCACAAAGCTGAGGAAGCTGACCTCCCTTACCCAACTCCCATTCCTAACTCCAGGGTAAGTCTGACTGGATGATCCCATTCTCCTTGCCATGACTGTTTCAAGGAACAGGAGTGTAGCACAAATTCTGGGGACATAAGTGAAGTCGGCTGACTTTAAGAGTCAGAGAAAGAGACAGTTTCCATTTCCGCCACTGTGATATCTGGAATAAAATTGCCTCAGACATATCCTGATAATGAAGCCAACAGCAACAGCGAGTAGAAAGGGAGGGTAGAGCCTGGTCCCTCAGTCCTGATCTATCTGTGGATTTCCTGGTACATGAGAAATACTGTTTCACTAGGAATTTGTTTCTTGCATCCAAAATCACCCTAACTGATGAAAGTAGATGATCATCGATGGTCCTGAACAAAAGACTGAGATACCACAGACATGATTTTGCAAAATCTGGTAATTCCAAGAGTTATGTGCTTTCTTTCTAAAATAAGCTTTTTATTGGTCGTGTCCCCTCTTTCACTCTCACGCTCATTCCCAGAATAGACTGGTGCTTAAAATTCATGGAACCAAATAGTACTCACAAAATTTAAAAAATAGAACACTGAGTCCTTAAAATGAAAATATGATTTAGTCAAGCAAGATCATATTTTAAAAGTCAAATAAAACCTGGTTATATTATACATTCTTTTCAATATCCATTCTTATTTTTAATGTAATTTTACAAGAAAATTTTATAAGATTCTTTGATACTAAATGTCATACTTCTACTTTTAAACATGTAGATTACAGCAGAAACTATTAAGAACAATGCAGTAATAGGAATTTGACATCAGAAAAAAATTATGATTTATATTATTAATACACAATATTACAGAGCAATCTGATTTTTTCATCAGGTGGATTTGTTATGGTTTAATTTTGACTACTTCCAAATTTTGCATTGCAAGCATGATTTAAAAAATAATCCTGTCACATTCAGAGAAACAACTGGTATTATCTTATGACAATAATAAAATTTGAGCATTTTAGTAGAAATTAGTGATTCTGATACACTTGAATTGGACAGTTTCCCAAGAGCTTTCTGATGAGATTGGTAGTAACAATAACTCTGACTTCTATACAGTGTAATATGAACTATGTCAACATTTGTTGGCTTAGTGAGCCAACAGTTATTAAATAACCTATATATATGTATATATATCTCATGTTACAAAACCAAGCAAGGATGAAAGATACATTCAAGTTGTTAAGACAGATCAATAAATTCTAATGTAACAGAGTAATTTGAGATTAGTTTCAAACTTTACATTGCAACCAACATTTAAGAAACTACTTGTGAAATTCTGGTGTGGTATCAAATGACATACAAAATTATCTGAAAGGCTATTAAAAAACCCCCATTTTCCAATCACATAACTGCATGAGGCCAGATTTTCTTCATCTACTTCAATGAAAACAATAAATTACAATAGTAGTACAAGAAGCTTAGGTGAGAATCCAGCTATTTTTCGATTGCCAAACATTAGCGAAATTACTAATTTTTAACATATATTCATGTCTCATAATACATGTTACCTGTGTTAGTACATAATGGGCTTATAACTATTTTTCAATGGACTAATAAATACTTATAATATCATATGGTAAATACTTAATAGATATAGCCATGTAAGCAAAGACTTTTGGAATTCTCAGTAATTTTTTTTTTTTTTAAAGATTTATTTATTTGTACATACAGAACTGGGGTACAGGGCAGAGGCCCAGGGGCGGTGAGAGGCTTCACCAGAGACAGAGTGGG
>NW_004567115.1:38647932-38656113 GCF_000260355.1 Condylura cristata | reverse complement strand
GGGGGCAGGCGGGGATCGAACTCATGAGGAAGTGGCTTTAGCTTCTCAATGCAGTGCTTTAACCCGCTGCGCCACCAGGGAGGGCCCTCTCAGTAATTTTTAATAGAGTAAATGTTTTCAGTCCCCATGTGAAAATGCTTGAAAACTGGTTTGCAGAGCACTAGGGTTAATGATGGAAATATGGAAGAGCTGTAGGGAGTAGTCTTTAATTTGATAAGCCATCAACCGGATGATGATACAATCTTATAGACTGGAAAGTGACCATAAGAATTTTTGTAAAAGGAGTTGTTACACTGGAACACTAGATAAAGAATTAGAGATTTTTTTTTAATAGACTATCAGTCAAACCTAATAGGGATTATAAAGCAAAAGCAGGCACAAACTTATTCTAGGAAATCTAAAACTAGTGGTTATTACAAAATGAAATTTTGCTCAAGTACATGAAAAGCATTTCCTAACCATCAGGACTGATAGTTCCTTCAGTTGACAACTACTGTGCCAAATCTTGCCAGATTCAGGGGTTTTAGCAAGGAATAAGATCCTGCTCTTCTCTCCCTGGTGGTGAAATGGGTTAAAGCACCACATTATGAAGCTCTCTGAAGCCACTGCAGTCCGAATTTGATCCCCAGTCAGGGAGCTGACCCACATGGCAAGGCAGACCTCTCCTGACACGCCCACTGCTCCCCTCAGCAGTGTACTGTTCTGCTCCCCACTCTGTCTCTGGTGAATTCTCTCACCCACCACACCTCTGGCCTGTATCCCAGTTCGCTAAGCATAAACAAATAAATTTTTTAAAAAAGATCCTGCCCTTCTGGAGAGTAACAAGCATACTATCCTAATCGCAGAGTCTGATTAAGTATTCTGATGGGATGAAACAGGCTTTTGTGACAGAGAGTCAGGTGTTGGGGTAAGGTCATGGGGGAAATTTCTATGGAAATAAAAGTACCTCTGAGGAGATGACCAATATAAGCTAACACCTGAGAAGCAGAAGCAGCCTATGCAAAGAAAATGGACAAAGGTCTCATAAACGCAAAATATTTCGAGCTCAGTAAGAAAGTAGCATGACAGGAGCACAATAATGGGAGATTAAGCAAAGTGGAGCTGGATAAATAGCCATAAGAAATAGATAAAGTTTCCTTCAACCTTAAAGTAGCCAATCAGGCCAATTGCAACAAAAATCTCCATGGCTGAGCCTAAGTAACAGTATTTGTTTTAATAGTTGTTCAGGTGACACTAAAATATGGCCTGGGATGAGAGTCACTGCTAGAGAGTCAGTTAGGCTATTTGATAAAGAATATAGATTGTAATTTTAAGAATATTAATATTTATATAAGAATTAAGGATACCAGTATGATTGACTTGTTATTCCAAAGATCATTCTGATTATTAAAGGAAGCAGTAGAGGGGCAAGAACAGAAAACACATCAATCATGAGTTATGAGACTGAGCATTTATCAGGAAACATGTTGAGCTCAGCCACTAGATGGCCAATGCTGAGTCTGATTTTTCAGACACTAAACAATTAATAGGAACAATCAGAGAAAAGGGAAAAGAAAACTACGAAGAGGAAACATTCACAAATATAAATTGCTTCATAGTGCACTATCAATCTGATTATGAAATTTCTTGACTAAATAAGGGATTTATTTATGTCCTAATGTTGCTATCATATATAATTATGTAGCTACAGATTTATCCTTTCAACTAACACTTCAAACAAAATTAGATAGAGAATCCTATTTACAGTCTTAATTCGTTAATCTTCAACCAACCTAAAACCTAATCTACAAGTCCAATATTTTGTTATATTAGCTAATGCAAAGGTAAAGTTTAAAGTTGCTTTTCTTACAACTGAAATATATTGTTCTCTTCAAACTGAATCTCAATAATAAAAAATTGATACAGCAGTAAATATTATTCTCACTCAAAAATACTTATAAAGTGAAATCTGATGTGCAATGTCATCAAGTAATGCTTCTCAGCCTTTAACTTACAACCTCAGGAGTTCTTTCATTTGCCAGTATTCTTGCCACTTGCCCTCATATGAAGGCAACAGGTTTTAATCTTAATTAAGGAGCTGCCTTTCTTAAAGAAGGTGAAATGTATCTTAAACTCACATCTCTATCAAAAATGGGAAAACATCTGGTTCCATTGCTCTCATTTATTTTATCCATCTGGCTCCTCAAGGTATTTTGAGTTTAAAGCTCAAGAAAAAAAAAAATAGTGTGAAGTATTTTCTAATCTTAGTTGATTAACTTTGCAATAATATAGATGATATCCCAGATATTTTAATGATAAAATCAGGTGATTGGTAATGTTACTGTAATACCAGTTGTCTCAAACAATAAAGCATATTAGCTAGAAAAATCAATGTAAATTCACAGCACTTATTAGTTAAGCTCAATCGATCATCGAGTTTTATATTTAACTTCAATCCAAAGATTTTACAAAGAAAAGAGAATTACCTTTCAGAAGATGATTCAGGTCCATTGTGTCATGTAAGACCTTTTGTTTATATCTCTGGTCTAAATTGGAATCTAACATTGCAGCTTTTGATGTGAGATTGGGTCCGTGTTTTTCTTTTCCTTTTTTGGCTGATTTCAAAGATTTTGAATTACTTTTTAAATCCTCAACATTTCCATACACTTCTTGACTTACATTTTCTTGCTTCTTAACTTTCACTTTTTGGTCATTTGATGCTCCCAGCTCAAAAGACTGAACAGGGCTGATGTCTGGAGTTGATAAAGGAGTTACATCTGTCACTGTGTCTTCAGATTCCTCCATGAAGTCATTGGCTCTTGGTTTAGTATTTGAAGGTTGTGTTCCTGTTGATTTTATCCCTGGTTTATATTTCTGTTTTGGAGACAAGTGGGTTATACCAGATACATGCTTCTTTAATGACAGTGGAGAATCAGATGCATCAGACCCTGCATTGGAACAATCTGAATCTGAACTTGAAGATGATGACGACAAAGAGGAAGAGGAGCTACTTTTGGGATACTTTTTACTTACACTTTTTTTAAAGTTATTCGATGGTTTAGCTGACTTGGAACGGCCATGATGCTTTTTACCATCATCACTGCTTTCCTCTTCATCTGTACAGGAATCACCTTTAACGTCTTTTACAATTTTTGGAATTCTGTTTGGTACGGGCAAGTGTATTTTGTGTTCTTTTGTAGCATCATTCAATTTTTTTGATCTTGAAGAAGTAGACAATGGTGAAGAATTTCTGGTGTGCATGCTATCATTTTCCACAGGGTGTTCTTCTAGAGGGGTTTTCTCCTTTCTTTCATTTCCTTTGTCAGTAAGATAATTTCCCTTTTTTTGTACTCCAAATTTCAGGTTTACACTGTCTGTATCTTTTTCTAATTTCTCTTTCTGTTCATCATTTTGCTTGCTAAAAACTGAATTACTGTCGCATTTTTTTGCTTCTTCAAAGTCACTGTCAAAGAAAGAATGATCCACTTCACCATCTGATAAATCTCCGAACCGATCCATGATGGCAAAAATATATCTGAAAAGGAGGAAAGTAAAGCCATTGAGCTAAAAGTAATTTCCAAATAATTATTATTTTTATATAGCAATTGCACAATTTTTCGAAGCTAAGAAATGTGGTTAATATGTAAAGAAAACATGGCCCTCCCTGGTGGTGCAGCGGGTTAAAGCACAGCACTAAGAAGCTAAATCCACTTCCGCATGAGTTCGAATCCCGCCTGCCCCGGAGGTGACCACATGGCGTGGCAGACCTCTCCTGACCCGCCCGCTGATCAACAGTGTACTTCATTGATCTGCCTGTTCTGCTCCCCACTCTGTCTTTGGTGAAGCCTCTCGCCTGCCCCTGAGCCTCTGGCCTGCACTCCAGTTCTGTATGCAAAAATAAATAAATCTTTAAAAAAAAAAAAAAGTAAAAAAAACATGACCAAAAAGACACCACTAAAAAAAAAAAAAGAAAAAGAAAAACAAACAAACAAAAAAGAAACCCACCCAGTAACTCTGTTAGCTGGTAATAGACACATAGGTGATGTCAATTTCTGAAAATAAGTAACTTTAAAAGTTTAGTTCCCAAGAAAATAATAGAACAATGCAGGCATAACACAAACATGGGTATCTTGGTGATCCCTAAGGGATATCTTGACTTCTAAAATTGAGTAGAGTTATGGTGTTAGAATCTCATTATATCAACTAAGCCAGCCCAACACACATTATTTTAAGTGGGAGCAGCTCAATGAAGATTGTTTCAGTGCTTGCCTTTGTCCTATTTGTTTTCTCACTGCAGTTACTGGGGAAGAAGCAGGAAGTAACTATTTCAAATAAAAGCTCTCCCTATTCCTTTCTGAAGAACAAAAACTTTACAGCTTGTACAGGTAGCTCAAAGCCACACTTCTGAATATTTAATCACAAATAACCACATGTAAAATATAGGGGGAAAGTCTATACATCTCATTGTGTTAAAGAGAATGTGGTATGAGAGCAATTTTAGAGTAGACACATCATCTGATATGGGGAAATTAAGGTATATTACTTAGACACATAGAGTTAAATACTGTAAGAAACAGACATAATAAGTATTCAAGTAGTTGCTTTTAGCAATATGCAGGGACCACTGTTTCGGATTTAGGCTTTAAATTATAAGTTGACTTGTAAATTTAAATGTGCATAACTATGATAAAAAGCTATAATTCATTTTAAAATATCTTAATGCTTTATATATTTAGAATCAAATTACAAAAACACCATAAAGTCGTAACTTTTAAAAAGATTTCTCTCCGGCCTCTCTGGTGGTGCACCGGTTAAGTCTTAGCGCTCTGAAGCTATCCACAGCCACTGCAGCATGAGTTTGATGATCCCAGGCCAGGGAGGTGACCTCCTGTTACTCCCACTGCTCCCCTCAGCAGTGTATTTCAATAGATCCACCTGGTCTGCACCGACTCTGTTTCTAGTGAACCCTCTCACTGCTGTCCCCCACCCCCCTCTCCAGGCCTACACCCCAGCTTTTGTATGCATAAATAAATAAAGTAAACCTTTAATAAAAATATTTCTCTCATTACTGTATCACACCACTACTAGCAATCTTGAATTGAGTGTTTAACCTCTTCATTAAAAACAAAACAGGAAAACCAGAATTCCTTTCAAGCAGCTAATTCCACTTTGAAGGCAAAGAAAAATAGGGACCTAGAATGTCTTCTTGTTGCCAAAAAACACAATCTTCAATTATGCCTGTGATAGTGAGGATAAAACAAAAGATCCCAGGGAAACGCACTGGACTATGGTGATGGCAAACCCAAGGGGACTGCAACTGAGATGGGAAAATGCACAAAAATATGTTAAAAAAAAAATCCTATTTAAAGAAATTTCCAATGCTAAGCTAGACAAGTTAGTACACTGAAGTACACATATAATAATGAAAGGTGGAGTGCTTGTCCATGTTATTAAAATGAGCTGTGTTAAAGGAGTGACATAAATTTTCAATAGTAATATGCAGTCAGATTGCAACTGAGATGGAAAAATGCACAAAAATAAGTAAAAATAAACTAATAATAAAAAAATTAAAAACAAAACAAAAATATGTAGTCAATAAACCAATTATGTGCTCATTATATTTAAATTATGATTAATTCTGTTACATGAAATCAAGCATTACGATTATGTAATTTGTATTCTACATCAATCGTGATATTCTGCAACCTTTAATTAGTGAAGTGGCCCTACAACTTATAAAAACATGTAGACTTGATTTAAAAATCAGCCTAACTTATACTATTTATACTAATTTGATAATATAAGTTTTTTTTTTCTGTCTTTAAGGTTTTGAAGAATTTGAGTTAGAGGCAGTAAGTAAACTTATAAAAAAACTAATCAACTTTTAAAAGCTTAAGGTAATCTGATTAAATCAGTAAGTTTAGACTTACTTAATTCATAAACAGTAAGATTTCCTTTATTAATTCTAAGAGTACCTTGTCAGGAGGGGTAATCTGAAATAGCAAATAACAACACAGTAATTGCACAGAGTGGGAAAAGGCAAGGAGAGACCAGCTACCGATGGCTCCATTTTAAAAAGAAGATTCAGCTGAAAAAAAGACTTGGAGCACACCAAGTGGCAAATTTACATTTTATTCTGAGTGGTCAAACCACCTGTGGAAGGATGCAAACAAGGGGCTCATTAGCCAGTAGCAATAATGAGTACCCAAAAGGGTGTGTTCAGCTACCTGAAGGGCTGTGATTTGAAAAAAGATTTTAGAGGTGTTAGTTCCAGAAGTGGAACCTGGTGGAGTGCATAAGAAGTGTTCAGGGCCTCCCTGGTTGCACAAGGGGTTAGTTAAATCTCAGCACAGGAAGCTATCCACAGCCCCAGCAGCCAGAGTTGATCCCCGGCTGGCCAGGGAGGTGACCTGAAAGACTTGCCTGAAACTCTCTGCTCTCACCCCCTGCTCCCCTCAGTCGTGTGTTTCAATCGACCTGCCTGTTCTGCTCCCCATACAGTCTTTGGTGAATCCTCTCACCACCCCCACCCTGTACCCCAGTTGAATGCATAAATAAATCTTTAAAAAAGAAAAAAAAAAAAGGTGTTCAGAGTTTAACCCAAGAGTTGCTCAAAAATGAAACAGGACACTAGGACACTTTTAAGATTATGGGCTAGGAGTCACTAGATAAAGCTGGAACAAACACTGGATGCCACAGGACATGCTCTTTTCCAACCCTAGGTCTCCATCCTTAAGTCTATCCATAAGCTAAATGAGACCACCTTGTTGAAATCCCTGTTTCACAGCTAACAGTTTCTTGGGTTTCTTCTCTCGTCAGACCAAGATCTCCAGATAGCTGGCTCATCTTTCTATATATCCCTAGTGCCCAAAGCAGGATCTAGTAAATATTAAGCATTCAAAGAATGTCCATCTGATGAAGGAGTTTGGAGTTAAGAGACTTAAGTTGCAGCCCTGGTTCTTTTCTATTCATACAAGCACAAAAAAACCACTCTTTACGCCTAAGCTTATTTCTTGACAGTTCTCCACAATCAGTTCCTCTCACATATATAACCCAGAATTAAGCGTCCTTTAGCTGCACTTCTATGGTACAGGCATGGAGTCCCCCAAAGCTGTAAGCATTTGCCTCTAAGGGGGAAAAGTGGACCAGAAAAGGGTGCACACCTCAGTGCCTGGGAGACTTTTCTGGCTTCAAGTTTGGTTCATTATATCTGACAGGGTCTTTGTAAGGATTTAAACATTCGGATGATTCACTCACTGAGAAATAATCCAGTTATTACAATTCTCTTGATAGCATTTACTTTAACAATAAAGAGACGAATTTACATTAGAGAATAAAAACAACATGGACTGACGACAGTAAAGATTCTCTTTACAAATTGGAATCGGGTCAATACTCGATGACAGTTCATCAGACAGAATGACCCTCTTGATGCTCAATGAAGGCAAGTACTTGCCAAAGCTGCCAAGGAGTGCCCCCCAATACTCACCACTCCTGCAGAACCACCGGTAGAAATAATGTCTTCAAGATACATTAAGAAAACACATACATAAGAATCAGACTTTTGCTTAAAATGTTTTGTTACCGGGACATTACATTATTGTACTTAGATATATAACATGACTAAAGAAGTTAACCGATTGGGTACATGAAAATCTCGACCTAAAGTAAACACCTGTTTTCCTTCCAGGACCTCGAAGCTCGGTTCACCGCCCCCTCCAGACCCCCTGGAGGAAGGTAACTGACAGCCTCACAAGCCCCGGGGTTCAGGCTCAGGTTCGCAAACGTGAACGGCGGTGACCTGAACCCGGCTCCTAGTGGCCACCACATCTTAATTCAGAGGCGACCCCGACCCCTACGCCACCCCCGAACGCGTCCAAAGGACGAGCGCGGCGATTCCCACCCCGGCCGACTTGGGGTTCGGACACCTTTGTTGTGGTTACATCCGCCGCCCGAGGGGCTAGGGAAGCCGGGGAGGTGGCGGAGCCACAGGCAGGGGCGGGACCCTCCGGCCCGGAACCTCCCACTCTCGCTTCCAGGTTTGGATCCTGAGTGCTCACCGCGGCCTGTGCTCCGGAGAAGGGAAACGGATCCGAACGGCGGGGAGCGAGGCGAGCGCGCCGCGAGCGGAGAGACGGGGACTCCCCGCGCGGTCAGCCGGAGCAGCGGCCGCTACCCGCCTTGCGCGCCGACTGCGGAGTT
>NW_004567115.1:38644621-38646217 GCF_000260355.1 Condylura cristata | reverse complement strand
AAAAAAAAAAGTCCTCTGACTATTCATAAAGAGTAGTTAAGACATCCTGAGAGAAAAATGATTCCTGTAGGCCATATTGAAGACCTTGCTTTTTTGTTTTTGGTCTTATAGGCAATAGGTATAATAAAATAGTTCCCCAAATGTTCACTCCTAATCTCCAGAACTTGTTTAGTACTTTATGTCGCAAAAGGGGTACCATATCTTATGGAGTACCAATCAGGAATATGTGCATGTGCTAGTTCCAATCTTTACAGTACATTTTTGTATTTATTGGTTTTTGTTACTCACAATTACTGAGATTCATTTCTCTATTCTTTTTATAGGCTAAACAGAGGATTTCACTCAATTCTTAATAAGACTAAACTGGCATCATTTCCTAAGAATGTCCTTTTTTCCTGTGGTCTAAAATTTGTTATGTAATGGAATTGAATAGACATTTCTGGAAAGAAGAAGTGCATGATTCCACTTAGATGAGGTACCTATAGCAAGTTATAAGGAGAGATAGTAGAATAGAGAAATGACAAATGAGAAGTTATTTTTTAGTGGGCAGAGAGTTTCAGTATGGGATGATGAAACAATATTGGAGGTGAATGGTGGTCGCAACGTGAACATACCTAATCTAGTGCCTCTGAATTGTACCCTTAAGCATGATTGGATTGGCAACTATATGTTTATGAGAATAAAAAAAACACAAAGGTTATATCGTAAACTTTGGTTCTTTTTCAGGGTTGTGAATTTCGGTTTTGTGTTTTCCCTTTATACAGTGAGCACTTCCTTGTCCATACTGAATGAGTGAAATCAAAGAATGCATGAAGTAGATGTAAATAAGCTCCTTTAAGGACAGATGATGGGCCCTCCCTGGTGGCGCAGCGGGTTAAAGCACAGCACTGAGGACAGATGATTTTATTTTCTTTATATATCTTCATAGTTCTAGTGTAGAAAGCCATAAAACTCATAGGTGAAGGAAAGGCTCCCAAATTCAGTGATTCTGTGAAAAAAAGATGTAAGTAATATCCTGTTTCCCCTTTTATAAATTGTTTCTCAATTATTTATGGAGCTCTTGAAACAATATATACTACTATAGAGGGCTATTAAAAGATCTTTCCAAATTATCTGGCAGGTTTTTCCATCTATGTTGAACTTTGAATTAGAAGTAAATGTGCACCAGTGAAAAGTCTTTCTTTTTTTTTAACTTAGGGATCAACTTTTGAAAGATGATTATTTACAGGATTAAATTTAATAAACCAACTTGAGATTAAGTAAATAAAGGTTCCCAATTTTAAGTACCTAAAGTAGTTCAAAATATCTGAATGCTTAGTAGAGAAAATTGAGAAAGGAATTGACATATGAATGGTCCCAAATTCCCACAATGCAGTTATCAGCAGCTTCTTCTTGTCTCCATAGAGCTTTATAAGACCTTCATTTAATGTATAATGCATTGCTTTATGCTCCACCCCCTGAACCCCAACAATGTAACAATGTAACCCTCAAGAATGTAAACTCTTGAGAGCAGAGGTCTTATTTTACACTATTTTCTAACAAAGTACCTGACTAACATTTTTGGACTGAATAAAAGAATGAGGAACATTTTGAAAG
>NW_004567115.1:38643112-38644091 GCF_000260355.1 Condylura cristata | reverse complement strand
AGTGTATAAAAATGTTAAGCAAGTATTAAACACAGTGTTATTTGTAAAATCCTTTTCCAATCATTTGGTACTTTTGTATTGCCTTTATATTTCACTCTGCCCATGACAAATATGAAAGAGCATACAGATTGGTTCAAAAGTTTATCCGTGCACATGGAGAAATTAGATAATGAGCAATTTATTTTCTTTCTTTGTGCTGCCCAATAATTATGGATATCAGAATCTAGGTGTCTTTGATCTGTTTTACTTTAAGTTTCAGAACATGAAACTATTTTAGCAAAATGACTCAACACCAAACTCCCAACTGGCAATAGAGTTGTACACCACTGTCTCATCATGTTCTTACCCAGGTTCTTTATCTCACACGTAGGTAGAAGTAGATTATGAAGAAGGCCCAACCTATGCACCAGCAGATCACACATTCATTAGTGACTCAAGAAGGAAGAACAGGGCTGCTCTACTGATCCCAGCGCAAATTGCTCCTCCACAAAAATCATAATAAGCAAATAACATGGTGGTTACTTGGGAGTACTTTATTATGCAATAATAGGTCATTGACATATTGCCCTGAATTTCATGTCAAAACTTTGATAAATTGAAATGATCCTTTTCCCATTGTGTGTTCTATTGTTAATATTTTATTCTGATACCAGTCCACTGAATTTACAAAACATCTCTTAAGTCTTTATCTTTGAAGATTGGTACGATATATCTTTGTCTGAAAGATTCCTTATAGGAGCATCTTTCCTTATTAATATGGGGTTCCATTCAGCATGCTGTATATGTTTGTTCTAAAATTTTGTTGAGATTTAGTTTTCTTTTAGAAATACTACAGTAGCTTTCCCTCAACTTTTAGCAGTCTACTATCTGCTTTTAAAGTTTTATTTATTTGTGTATACAGAACTGGGGTACAGGCCAGAGACTCAGGGGCAGTGAGAGGCTTCACCAGAGACAGAGTGGGGAACAGAACAGGCAGATA
>NW_004567115.1:38641111-38642797 GCF_000260355.1 Condylura cristata | reverse complement strand
CTGCAAGGGGTACAGCAGGTGAGACAGGAGAGGTGCAGCATCCTATGTGGCTCAGCATCCTGGCTAGAGATCCCACTCAGGCCATATCTGTGGTAAACACTGAGATTTTAATACATAAGCTTCTAAGGAGACCCCTTAAAAATGACAAATGCAAATGCCTTTTTATATAGTTTCATAAAATAATTCCATTGTGTTTTGTTAGAGCTAAATATTAGAGATTTTTTTTTAGAACTTTTACATTTATCTCCTACTTTGGAAGCACTGTTACGTCAGGGAAATTTACTATGAAGACATGAATATATGGGTGGGCCATGTATGTCTATGGACACCAATTTTTTATTCCTTTGACAATAATGTCTTGGATAATACTTTCTTTAAAGAGAGTAAATATCCACGAAGTATTTTACTTTGTATGATGGTTGTATTTTTTTATTATCAAAATGCCACAGTAATAGAGCTTACTCACAGATGGAATGATGCCTTATAGAAAAACAGTATAGTCACAGTTTTTGAAACATTTTAATGCTTTTTTTTTTCCTTTTTAAAGATTTGTTTATTTATGCATCCAGAACTGGGGTACACAGGCCAGAGGTGCAGGTGCTGTGAGAGGATTCACCAGAGACAGATTCGGGAGCAGAACAGGCAGATCTATGAGTTACACTGATGAGGACAGTAGCTGGAGACACAGGAGAGGTCTGCTGCACCATGTGGATCACTTCCGGGGCTGGGGATTGAACTGGCATGGAAGCCGCAGTAGCGGCTAGATTTCAGTGCTGTGCTTTAACCCATTGAGCCACTAGGGAGAAATTGTGTGAGATACAAAAATATATTGGAAAAAAACAAGTGCTTTTTATAATGTTGAAATTTTTCATGCTTGCTGCATGGACAAAGTTCTAGGGCCTTTACTTTTAAAGGTTTCCCGTATCAACTTCTCATTGCTTCCCTCATCTGTTTCCTTCCATCCTTTTCCCCCTTTTCTATTTGATATGCCCTAGCCCCCACCGCTTTTTAAAATCAATGTTTTTTAGAATTCTTTATTTGTCCACTAAAGATACACCTTTTGCTGTATTGGTCTTAGTCTGCTGTATTGGTCTTAGCAACAATTACTCGTATTTATAGAGCATACTGGCATCTTCTCAGGATCTGTGTATTTAAGCTGGGACCATGCTAGCAGGAGGAAATATGTACTCCAAAAATGATTTGGACCTGTTTCATTTGCGTGGGTAATAGCATTTGTACGGAATCCTTGGCAACAAAAATACAGGGGATTGGAGCCAAAGTGATTATGGCAGCTGTGTACACCCTCTGGCACAAGGCAGACTTTGGGGGGCCTTTCCTCGGAATTGCAGACTTCCTGTCCTCCTCCACCTCCGATTCCTTCCTGGAGGCGGCGGGGTGAGGAAGGGAAGACTGTTAAGGAGAACTGGGTTAAAAGTAAGGAGGAAGAACACCTGGCTTCAAAATTTCGTTTTTTATCTAAATAGCGGGTGAAAACAAGGAGGCTTGCCAGCGTAGCGCGGAGAGGAGACCCAGGCATCACCTGAGCTCGAGAATTACAGGCGCTCGGACACCTGCAGCAAAATTTTCCATCCCCAGACGGCATCTGGGGGGCGGGGGCGCGCAGGAAAGAGCAGTTCTCGCCGCGATTGGTCGCGCCCCCTCACCGGCGGGGCCGCGGCGGGTCGG
>NW_004567115.1:38625203-38640070 GCF_000260355.1 Condylura cristata | reverse complement strand
CCCGCCTCCCGCCTCGCCTAGGAGCTGGGAGCCGGGATCCGGGGAGCCCCCGGGCTGGGGGTGGTCGGCCCCGCGGGGGGCGGCTCCGCGCAGGGCGGCTTTGGCGACCCGCGTGAGAATGGACTGGGGAGTTAGTTGCTCGACCCCCACGCTCTGTTACAACCTTGGTAGTGGAATAATCATTGCCGGTTGCGATGTTGCCTGGGTGGATGAGCGGTAGAAAGGGCAACACAGGTTTAGGGGTGCGCAGATGCTGCCTCCCTCGGTCATCACATTTGGTTCTTCTAACCGTTCTCTATGGGAGGTAACTTTACGTCCCTTTCCAGCCAGGAAACTTGGCTCAAGGGGGGTTAACTGACTTCGGCCACCTACCCAGTACTTCATACCCAAGCCTGTGTCCACTTTGTGCCTCGCCGTCCTTATTCCACCATGTTGATAAATACTGCACCCCAGGCTAGTTTGTGATCTCAGAGGGGCTACCAGACATCGCTGTAGTTTGCTACAAAAGGAAAGCTGCTTCAGCGAGGAAGGGGTCAAAGAACGATATTTCAGATGAGCTTGTGGCTTCCTTAGTGCTAAACACTGCTTTTCTCCGTCTCCCAGTTTGCTCTTCTAGTCCTCTCAATGGAACTTGATTAATACTGTCTTAACTTGATGCTCTGCTTGACGGAATGATTCTGCTATTAAGCTCAAATTGCCCAAGCATTTTGGGACTAAGGAAATGGTAGTTGGCTCAGACTTAACAAGGATATTTGTTCCTGTTTCCGCCTTGTAAAAGTCATCACACTCCTCCAAAATTATCTTTGCTGAGTCTGTTCAGACTGCAAGACTGAAGGTGTCATCAGAACATTTTAGAGTTTTCCCAGAGAACAACACCTCTTACCTGGGGGGAAGGTAAGAATGGCAGTGGGGAGAGGGACCCTGTGGTTCCCAGTGAACCTTGATAGGTGGCCCCAGTTTGCAGGCCATTAGAAAGGGGCTTATTAAGGCAAAAGCCACAAGGGAGTCTTCCAGTTATGTAAATAGTTGTCATAATTGTGATTACTAAGTTTCTGAACAGAAAAGTTCATTGTCAGCTGTGACAGGTTCTTCTCAGATGTAGTGGTTTTTCTCAGCACATGCACTTTTAAATAAACATTTTTTTACTTGGAGGGGGGGATGGCAAGAGCTGCTGTTCGCTAGTGGCTCCCCAACTCTGAATGCCCTTTGTCTGTAATGATTCCTTTTAGGATTTTTTTCTTCTATAAAGGGTGGTAGGTAAGGCTTTCAGGCATCTTTACACAGTAGCCAGTCAGCAATTCATTCTATCAAGGAATAGTCACTACTGTTTTCATAAGTATAGTATCAAAATTATGTCTTTTTCTCGTGAAAACCTCCACTTTGCTGTTTTCTATAGCCATTTAGCAAGGGTGGGCATATTTTTTCCCCGACAAAAAGAAATGAAGACCCACTGATTATACTTTCTGGTTTATTGATCAGTAAATGATGTTCCAATTTTTTAGAGGACTATAAAAAGTTACAATTCACTCAGTGGATTTTTATGAAGTATTTTGTATGAGTCAGGTTCTATTCTGAAAGCTGGGATTGAATCAACAAGACACAAAACCCTACCGTGGAGATTATAGTCTTATGGGTGGGGATCAGATAATAAATGAGATTCAATTGGACAGTGATAAGTGCTTATGTAACTAAAAGTAATAAAAGAGTTGAGTGATTAAAAGTGCTTGGTAAGAGGGGGAAGGAAGTTTGAATGGTGAGGTCAAGGTCAAATGCTGAGCATTGCAGTTCATCTCTGAGGCCCTGGCAGCCTTGTTCTAAAAAATATGTTTCTTAGAAAATTTGTTCTTCCCAACTTCATAGTTTACTTGTACCCCTGGATAGATAAAATTTGCATTATCATGCAGAAAGATGGTGTAGAGGAAATTGTACATCACAGGTGACAGAAAATGAAGCTGCATATATAAGCTAAACATACAAAGCTTTACGGTAATAAAGAGGTGAAGTTTAATTTTTTAAAAGATTTATTTATTTGGCCCTCCCTGGTGGCTCAGTGGGTTAAAGCACTGCACTGAGAAGCTAAAGCTACTTCCACATGAGTTCGATTCCCGCCTGCCCCGGAGGTGACCACGAGGTGACCACATGGCGCGGCAGACCTCTCCTGACCCGCCCGCTGCTCCCCTCAGCAGTGTACTTCGTCGATCTGCCTGTTCTGCTCCCCGCTCTGTCTCTGGTGAAGCCTCTCACCATCCCTGCACCTCTGGCCTGTACCCCAGTTCTGTATGCACAAATAAATAAATCTTTAAAAAAAAAAAAAGATTTTATTTATGCATGCAGAACTGGGGTTCAGGGTGTGTCTCCCCAGAGACATTGGGGAGCAGAACAGGCAGATTGACGACTAAGTACACTGCTGAGGGGAGCAGCAGGCGGTCCAAGAAAGGTCTGCCATGCCACATGGGTCACCTCCCTGGCCAGGGATCGAACTCATGCTGCAGTGGCTGTGGTTAGCTTCATAGTGCTGTGTTTTAACCCATTACACCACCCAGGAGGGCCCAGAGGTGAAACATAATTTAAGGAAAATAGATTATTAGTCATTCCTTTCCAACATGGAATCTTATAAAACTTTACATAAGAAAATAAATGCATTAGAAAAATTAACATTTGAAGTTATATTACTTAGAGTTGAGATGTAAATTATTCACATAAAATACTATTTTTTTTAAAGATTTATTTATTTATTCATACAGAACTGGGGTACAGGCTAGAGATGCGGAGGGTGAGAGGATTCACGAGGGACAGAGTGTGGAGCAGAACAGGCAGATCGATGAAGTACACTGCTGAGGGGAGCAGCGGGCGGGTCAGGAGAGGTCTGCCATGCCATGTGGTCACCTCTGGGGCAGGTGGGGATCGAACTCATGCGGAAGTGGCTTTAGCTTCTTAGTGCAGTGCTTTAACCCGCTGCGCCACCAGGGAGGGCCAAATACTATTTTTTTAAAAGCAGAATGGGTGCACTCTCAAGCTTCTAGTTGTGCTGTATTTCTGATGAGTTGTATTTAGCTTTTTTTTTTTTTTTTTTTTGGTTTAAAGTTCTCCTCTTTGTGAATGGAAGCATAAGCATGTGGTATAGTTTAAGTATCTGTCAGTTCTGTGGGGGTAGAAGCTGGACCACACAGGTCATTTAACATATGTGGAGGGGGAGGCTGTTTAGTAGTGAACCAAATGGTGCCTCTTAAGATAGCAGTGACTACTTTACTACACACATTTTGATTCAACATGAAGAAATTTATTCTCTCATTATACATTTTTCGGATTCTTCTAGTGTAAGCTCGCTATGTCAGACTCTAAGGTCCTCCTTCCCATCTCCCCCTCCTTCTGTCCTTCCCTCCCTTCTCCTTTCCCGGCCACCTGACTCCCTCCCCTCCCTCTTCTGTTGATAAATGGATTGTGTACATTCTTCAGAGCAGGCAACTAGAGAAGCTTGAACTAAAAGGTAAATGGTGTTTCTTGTCTAGGAGGCCTCAGAAGCTTCCACATGCCTCACAGTAGAGCAGTAGAGCTACTGGCTGTGCTGCACAATGGACACCTCTCCTTATCTGGAGAAGCTCAGGAAGCATCTGCTGACTATAATGAGGAAAATGTGTGTCTGTGGTCACTAACTAGTGCTTCCCCTTCCAGTTAATCTGCTATCTACTGGATGAGCAATAGATGAGCAAGACTTTTGATTTTGCTTGAGCAGTAAGCACTGTTGAGTATAGTAGTAAAGATAACTTTCATCTCAGGTATTAAGATTATCCAGTGGTATATTCAAGTACTCAGAAGCTTTTATGAAGGCCAGGGAAGGCTGGCACTAGTTTTGAGAGTTCATATCTGAGCCCCACTTCAGAAAAACTTAGCCTTTCTAGCTTTGATGCTGGGGGCAGGCCTGCTCTTGGAGTGCAGCTGTCAGTGTAGCCTTAGCGAGGAGGCTGTCTGTCCTGCTGTGGCCTTCCTAGTGCAAGGGTGTGCTTTGGTCTTGTGCCATCCCAGTTAACTTACCTGGACCAGGAACCTCGTACTCACTAGCTACAGTTCCTTGACCCCAGTAGGGAGACCATAAGGGAAGAGATGGAGTCAGTAGTTTAGCAAACTTATTTTCATGTCTGGACCAGCACTTCAAAGTCTTCTTCCTTATAATGGAAACAGGAACATTATTTCTTACATTTTTGCCAATGGGAAGGTAAAATAGTTTCTTTGTCAATTCTTTCTTATGGCCTGGATTTTCCTCTTTTCTTTAGGTTATTAGATACCTCTTAATTTTAGGTACCTCTTGATTTCTGTCCAGTAAGTCCAAGTAAATAAGCAGGTAATTAATGAGTATTGGAGGGCTGATGTAAGGAAGTTCATAGTAGCATATGGGAAACTAAAACCCACTGCCATGTGAAGAAAATACTAAGGACTTTTCAAATTTGGGCAGGTAGAAAAGTTCAAGAGTTTATCAAATCGAAACAGGCTTTTACTGAATGTCTGCTATTTTGATCTTGTTAGATTGTTTTTTTTTTCCCCTACTTCGTGTTGAGTGCAGTGCCAGCTGCATAATCATCTCCAATGGATGGATTTTGCTGGAATGAATGGATTATTGTTTGAGAGGAGAACAAATTTCAGTTCTAGATTTGAAATTTCAACCACAATTTCCTAGCCAAAGAGCAGAGCCTTGCAATAGGTGTCATTAAGAGCTCAGATAATTGCTTTCTGTAAGTGCCTGGCAGTTTTTAGTGTTGGGAAGGATTCCAAGATGAACAAGACACTTTGTGTCCCTGCCTCCTCAGTCTGGGTAGGGTCGGACTGATAGAGAAGCCAGAACAGGAGGGCAGATGTTTACAGAGACAGTAAAGACATTCACATAACAATCTAGGACTCCAGCTGGTTTTGGTAGGACTTCTATAAGTCTTAAATGGGTCCTTTTTCTAATACAAAAGTTCTTTGAGTAAAACAAACTTAATTTAGTTATTTGAGGGAAAAAGGATAAGAAATAAGAATCAGGGAGACTATAACAATCTCTTTGTGACTTTTCCTTTACTATACTAATGCAATAAACTAATCCTCAATAATTTGATAACAGATGTCATAGTATATTTACTGCCTTTAAAATTCTTTAAAATGTTTGCATTTTAACCAGATTTAAGTGATGATATCTAGTAGGAAATGTATTATTGAGCAAGATAACTTTTTGAAAATCCCATAAATTACAGGATCCTATCTAACCCTATGTAGCACAATGATAATTTTACTTTAACCTCATACTGTTTGTAACTTTTTATATTTATTTTTATATAGGCTATGCAGTCACATAGTTTAAAAAACAAAGCATATATTACAGTGAAAAAAATATTCCGTACAGGCAGCCATTGTTAATGATAGTTGTTCCAGATAGCCATTCTACATAGATAAGCAATAGAAATGTATATTCGTAAAGAGAAGTTTTTGATAGCTATAATATTTTGATAAGTAACTGTGGTTATACATAAAGAAAAAATATTTTCTTTTTCTTTATTAAAGAAACTGTTCCTTAAGATTAGTAAACAGAGGGCCCTCCCTGGTGGCGCAGCGGGTTAAAGCACAGCACTAAGAAGCTAAAGCCACTTCAGCATGAGTTCGATCCCTGTCCGCTGCTCCCCTCAGCAGCGCAATTTGTCAGTCAGCCTGTTCTGTTCCCCACTCTGTCACTGGTGAATCCTTTTACTGCCCCTGCACCTGTGGCCTGTACCCCAGTTCTGTATGCATAAATAAATAAATCTTTAAAAAAAATTGGTAAACATAAAATGAACTTACATGTGAATAGTGTTACCTTCAAAGTAGGAAGGGGAAATACATGATAAAACCTAGAACATAAAAATGGTTAATCAGAAATAGCAAATGTATCCTAAGAAGGTATGTATTTGAATTCAGCATAACTGTCTTAAGGGAAGTGACACATTTTCACTAGATCAACAATAAATCAATAAACCAAGCAAAACTGTTCTGAGCCAGTTACATGTACCATTTGTGACTTGATAAAAAGTGAGTTAATGAATGTGAAGAGAGTGTACACTCGAGTCAGTGAGTCTTCTTTTGATATCATTACAGATGGGCGCCAGAATCCTTTCAAAAGTGTTTTAACATTGTCTTTACACTATTCATTCAGCCTCATCCTGCGGGATTCCTGTGATTATTCACAAAGACCAAAGTCTCCCACTTGAAAGTTCAAAAGAACCCACATTTTTTTCTATAGGTTTATTTCTGACTCTGGAATTTTCAGCTGCTTTTTTTGTTGGCATCATGCTCTGATGTCAACTTAGTAATTGAATGTTGCCTTCTTTAAAATATCTTAGGTTTCATTTTCCAACCATGTAATTTAGGGGGTAGAAAGTGCCCTAAATTCTTAAAATACGAGTCCCGGGGTCAGACCGGCACCCAGAATTGTACTGAAAAGGTGACTCAGCAAGTTTGGTGCTGAGAGTTCAGGCTTTAGAAAATGAATAGTCTGTGGAAAGCTGTTATTGTTAAGTAGATGACTTACAATCTTGCTGACTTTTTTTTTTTTAATTGTGATTTTGCTTTTGAAAGAAAAACATTTGCAACTTGGAATTTGTATTTTTAGCTTCACTGTTAGGTCACCTTCCAAGCTAGGCTGGTCACTGATGCTAGGGGTAAATTGTTAGTATCGAGGGGTACACTTGTCAGCCACTCCTCTCTCCTCCCCACGTTACTCATTTACACTCTTTCTCAGTTCTGGGATATGTACTAGTGTTAGCATGTAACGAAGGCCTCCCTGGGGCCCCCAAACTTGTATTCTAAAGGGATCCAGCCATCTGCGTGCACAAAGACAAAGCATATTTTCTCTTAGTGTGAAAGAACTTTTAATCAAGTTAGTATGCATAGAAAAGGGAAGAAAGGATAACAGTTTCCCAAGAAACCATCCCAATTATCCATGCCCTTGTGGGTAAATGTCCAGCCACACAGGGTTGACACCAAGTGGGCTGCTGAGGCCAAAAGCTTGCCACGAGTGTAAAGCACCTTCTGGCAGGGAACTGTAGAAAGTGGCAGAAGGGGCCTGGTGAATGTGGGACGAAAGGAGCAAAATCACAGTGAACATTAGGCCAACAGCTGCCACTGGCAGCCTGCCCACATGTGAGCCCCGTGTATCTTCCAGATGTCTCTCCCATATCCCCAGTCCCTAGTGCCAGTCTAAAACCTAGAAGCGAGCACCTTTCTCCTCGTCTTTCCAGAGCCAGCTTCCTTCTGTGCTTATAGCTTCATCTGGCCATTCAGTTCCACCCCTGGCTTCCAAGAGGTAGTAACTAGATAACTGCGTGTAATGGTGGTGGCTGTGGCAGGGAACATGATACCTCCCCCTCTTGTGGAGATGCTCCTGTTGCACTAGCAGTGTTTCCCCAAACACAGTGGGGCTTCCTAGAAAACCCAGAGGGTTTGGTTGTATTTTGATGGACTTCGGGTGTCACTTTGGGAGACTTCACGTAAGCATGTGGAAGTGCCTGCTCCCTCCTGGCCTGGCCCATGCTAATTGGTCACTCTAGGACTGGCCAGTACTGGCACATTTGTCAGCCAGCCTGGGTTGTTCATGGATGAGTAGCGACGAACTGCATGCGAAGAAGAATGAATCTGGCAATCCCCAAGCAAATGCCTCTAGGCCAAGGAAGAAGAGTAAGACACAGGGGTTTTTTAGACTACAGGATCTGTTTGGTCAGTTTTCTCCTTTAGTGTAAGATGTATCTCCTAGAACATTACATAGAATTTTATAATACTCATTTTAGTTACCTAACTTTCTGAAGTTTTCACCTACTTGTCGGCATCATTGGGTTTACATGAAGTAGTAACGACAGTTCTTTGGGGATTTGCAACGTGCGCTCGTGCAGGATCTCGGCCTCTGTACCCCGCCTGTTCTCCAATTTCTCTCTAGTGCTGGCTCCTCCCGGCTTACAGTAGCACCTGGGCCTCCCTTTGGCCTTCTAGAGCCAAAGCTTTCTCCAGTCTCACCTTGAGTAGTGACTCTGCCCCACCCCCACACAAACACATGCTCTCTCCCCAAAGGTTTCTTCCTTCTGTGCAAATCATCTGGTACGTAGCCAGACCTCTGAGGGCTGCGGACCCTCTGCCTGCCTGTTGGATGTGAAACTGAGATAGCAGTGTTTCTCATGCTGAGATTTTTGCCTCCAGATTTGACCAAGTTGTCTAGTTTTCCAGACTAAATTTTGGTTGTTCGAGATACTTTTTTGTGTGTCACCTTTGAGCTCCCTATGATAACCATTTCTACAGAGAGGATCAGATTTATTCCTCAGAGTCAGATCTCTTTTTGGGCCTCCGGCTTGTGTATCCCACTCTTTAACTTGACGTTTCACTAACACTCTCAGTGGTGCCTGGATATCTCAAGTGCAAGTGCCCCCATCTATTTTCTGGGTTCCTGTGTGACTAGCACCTTTGCCAGGCAGGTTCCACAGCCAGAAGCCTGCGTCCTTCCTGACAACGCCTCCTCACCCCCATAGGCAGTCTGTCATCATCCAGTCCTGTTTCTTCCCGCCTGAGTTTCTTGTATCCTTCTACTTCTCCATCTTTTCTTCTTGGCTCCAGCTACCATCATTCTTGCGTAGATGACTCTCGTAGCTTCGCTGCCGTTTTTTTATCGGCCCCTCCTTCAATTCGTCCTTTTATAAACACAAACCCAGTGCAGTCCCTTTCTGTAGTGTGATTAGAGCTTCTCTCCTCCCCAGCTCTCCAGCCCTGTCTCTCATAAGTGCCTTCACTCCTCATGCTCTGACCTCAGCCGCCCTGTCGCTGGGGACTTGGTATATTCCAGTTGCCCCCTCTACTGAATTAGTTGCACTTTTTCAGGCCTCAGTCATCACTCTTGCAGGGAAGTTTTCACCATGTTCCAACTCTGTATGTTTGGATGGCACTTTACCCCTTTCTTTCACTGTGCTTGCTTACCATAATTGGGGCTTTATCCATAACCATTTTCTGTTTCTTTTTAATTAACCCTTGGTCTCCACAAAGTGGGAAACTCCCTTCAATATCTATAATACCTACGGTGATCTAGAGGAGCAATAAATATTTCTTGAGTGAATGAGTAACTACGAATTGGTAGGACACAGGCATTGAAAAATGGTTTGGAGCCAGTTGACAGCCTAAATTTGAGTCATGGCTCTATCCTAATAACTCTGTGACACGGACAGCTTGGTTAACATTTTGAAGCCCCAGTTGTCCATTGCTCTAGTATTATCACTTTAGTGTTCCTTGTGGACCTTGGGGGTTAATCTTGCGCATTTGAAAAATTAAGTTTGCCTTGTACTTTTTCCTTAACAGATCATCTATTAAGAAACCTGGAGCATGTCCTGTAGTATAGCCACAGTCTGGGCTTTGCTGAGGCCAGGCGGGAGCTGAGGGCTGACAGTAAAGGGTGAAGGGACGGAGGTCTCCTGACTGACAAGTCACATGCTGTCGTGTGGCCACAACATTGTTGGGGGCGAGTGTCGTGGAGATTAGGTTGCTGGAGCTGAGGTTAACGCTGTCTGTGCATGTTGTCTGCCCTGACAGTGCTTACTTTTCATCTTGTTATTTCTCTTTGGATTGAAGAAATTACCTCCAGGAGTCCACTGGTGAAATGTCGCCTGAGAAGGGAGATTGCATCACGCACTATGACATCAGATGGACCGAGCAAGGCTGGATGTGGTAGACGGGCTTGCTGTCGCTCAGCTGCTGCCCCAGGCCAGCCCTGGGGCACAGATGCCCTGCCAGTGCCCCTCAGGGCATCTGTGGGGCGGATACCCTGTGCTCAGGAGCAGTTTTACCTTTCAGGAAATAGAGTTGTTCTTTTGAGAGGAGTGTGTTTTTAGCAAAGTTACATTTCCAAGAACAGTTTTACTCCATGACAATACAGAGTTGAGGACTTTGCGGGAACAAGGATATTTTTTTATGCAAGCACTATAGTTAAAACTTCCTCCTACTTAGCTGATCTTTCTTGCTCTTTAAAGTGATTTGATGGACTCTGTCATTATAGAATAGAAAGAGTTCATACTACTTTCTTTATGAGAATACAATTGAAGTATTGTAATGATCATTTAAATTACAGTTGAAGTATTATAATTTTCATGTTAGTTAACTGAAGTGTAAGGACTGAATCTTGGGTGACTGCGTCCAATTTATGTAAAATGATTGCCATACTCTTACATTAAAATAATGAAAGACTTCTCAGTTTTTTTTCAAAGATCTCAGGTTTTATCATCACAACAACTTAGCACTGCCTGTCAAGGTGTAGTCTTAAGTCCTAAATAATTTAGGAATTCTGGTTAACAGTACTGTACTCTCTCCTAAGTTAAACCTTAAATTTCTGGAATTAAGAATTGGGAAAAAAATAAAAAGATTAGGCAGTAGGTTCTACAAAACTGTAGGATTTGTAGGACTCTACAAATATCCTAATGAATCTTGAAAGCTGATTTGGTGTGTTTTCTAGCAGTGGGTCAGGGCTCCCTGGAGCCAGGAAGAAGCTAGGGACCTTGGTGCCACCCTCAGTCTCCACCTGTGTGCGTGCATGCGCTTCTCAAGCCGCTCGTTGGTGGTAGATCCAGTGCTGCAGACAGACATGACTTTGACATTGTATTTCTTTAAAGAGGAGGCTTTATTTTTGAATCTTAACACTTTTATTGTAGCTAAAAGCCAGAAATACTGTTTATGCATAGATCTAGGCTGAAATAGGTAACTTTTCCCACTAGTTAGAAGAGATGTTAAAGTCAGCCCTCTTAAGTATATTCAGCTGAATTGTATTTTCACTTTTATGCAAATTGTATTTTGTGGCAATAATATATTGCTTATATCTCATTATCTTATACATGTATATTTATCTGGGATGCCCTGCTCAGCTTTTGGCTTCAAGGGAACTATGGAGATAGAGATCTCACTCAATAAGATTACCAGTATAATTTTTTTCTAACCAGGTATTAAATATTTTATCATGTTTTTACTTAAAAGTCAGTCAGGAAATTAATAAATAATGGTATCATTATTCCAGGACCGTAATGGAGATAAAACAGTGACTACTTCCATTGCAAAAGATCTCTGTGAAAAAGGCAATCCTTAATCCTCATTAACACCTGTGTTAATGACTATTGTTGAGTAAAACTTTGAAGCAGGGGAGGTCACTCTAGTTCGGTCATTTATATTCAGTGAGAACTTTATGAAGTAAGAATAATCTCTGTAATATACTTCAATATATGTGAATATAAACATTCTTATGAAGTGACCTCATGGATTCTATTTTCTTTTTAATTTATTTATGCATACAGAAACTGGGGTGCAAGCCAGAGGTGTGGGAGCTGAGATTACTCACCAGTGACAGAGGGGAACAGAAACAGGCAGATTGACTGAAATACACTGCTGAGGGGAGCAGTGGGTGAGACAAGAGAGGTCTGCTGCTCCCTGTTGGTCAGTTCCCTGGCTGGGGATCAAACTCGTGCTACAGTGGCTGAGACAGCCTCGTAGTGCTGCGCTTTAACTCCTGGTACCAACAGGGAGGGCCCTAGATTCTAGTTTTGAGTAACTTTTCTTTCATGACTTGCACTGGGAACTAAAATGTGGAGAAGTTACCACAATAGGAAAAATACTAGAATTCTTGAGCACATCCTCCCATAGTGATATGGCTCACTCTTACTCAGTTATGACCTTCTATCAAGAATAGATTAAGCCCTCTGAACACAGAGAAAATGATTTATTTTCCTTTGTCTCTCTGGTACCCCGCTAAGTGGCACATGCACAAAGTCCTGGTAAATGTTGGATGAGTGAATATATTGATGGAAATGTGATTCATGTAATAGAAACCTATGATTTTTCTTGTGAGCTCAGAATTGCAATAGAAACCAGGGATAAAATGGTTACAGACTTTTTATCACTTGATTCTTCAGGAATAGGAAAAAAAACTATTGTCAGTTTTCAATTATCTTTCCTAAGCCAATTTGCTTTTTCTTCATTCTTCTCCAGCCCTAGTATCTGCTCTATTCTTGCCAACTTAGGCCAACTGCTGTCAGCCTGTGCATTCTCAAGTGCATGTGATGATTTCAGTTTCCAAATCTGAGTCTGATTGGAAATATAACTTAAATTCCTCTGTTATCAAGTGGCATATATTTTCTATGGGTCTTCAGATTTGAGTCTTTGACATTAGAAGTAAGACATACCCACCCCTACCCGCCATGAGGCAAATTCTTCCAATTGCATGGAAAAACAGTGAAATATATTAACCTAATTAACCTAAACTGCCTTTGTTGATCAACTAATAGGAATTTTGCCTTTTGTTAATATTCATTGTTTTCTTAGCAGGTAAATTGGTAAGCAAGAAATACAACTAAAGGAATCTGCTTTGCTGTAAAATCTTAAAAGAATGAAAGCTCATAGTATTCATCACATATATGATATAATTTTTCAGAAATGAAACAAGTGTAAAAATAGTGTGGCTTTTGTAACAAAACAAACCTGTATTTGTATGCTGCTTTATAACTTCTAAAGAACTTTGAGAAAATTATCATTCTGAAGTATACAGTAATCCTTTAAAATAAATGGGACAAATGTTATTTAAATTGAGCTGGATCTCAGTGAGGTGGACATGTTCATTGTAATTCAACAAGAAAAGAATCAATCAACTATAGCCTACTTTTTTCTGGGTCTTAATGGAGTGCTTTTGAACCCATCGTTTCTGTCATATGCTTTTGTCTTAGTAATAATAGAGGCCTTATAGCATAAAACATATTTGAATTTCATACTAGATCAAAGAAAAAATATAGCTTTTTTCCTGTCCCTTTATAGGTTCTAGTCTTAGGAGCTATTCTAACTGATGATTATCTTTTATAATAGATAAACAGAACCTTGGTTCCTATGTTTGATGCACGTAGTCATCAAGTTAAAGGGTTGGCCTTTGAACACAACAGCACTTTGAAATAGTGTAATAAGCTACAGAAGTTACAGATGATCTGTCTATCATTCATCTCTTGCCAGGTTCGTTTTAGGCCACAGTTGGGGTTGATACTTCAAGATGCCAGGTTGGCTTTACTTACAGCCTGAGTATTTGTGAGGGGAAGAAAGGCTCTGACTTGTGCCTGCCTCTTCTCCATCCTTACTCATTTCCTGGTCTGCAAGCACTCTGAAGCGTTGGGCTTTCAAAGTCTGTAATTCAGGGTTGATTTAAGAGGCTGGAATGGGACTGTTTTCTCCAGTCCACCTTTGCATACCTTGCACTCCAGAAATTTCCTTACCCAACACTCTTCCTTTGTACTGGTGTTCTTCAGATTTTGTCAATTAATAAAGACTGCTTGAAGCACCAGAAAATTCTTGAGGCATGTAGTCCTTCGGTAGGCGTCCAAATTCAGACTCTCATAGAAACTTTTTAGTGTATATATATTTATTTATTTATTTGTGCATACAGAACTGGGAGTACAGGCCAGAAGTGCAGGGGTAGTGAGAGGATTCAATAGAGACAGAGTAGGAGCAGAACAGGCCGACTGAAGAAGTTCACTGCTGAGGGGAGCAGCAGGCGGGTCAGGAGAGGTCTGCTGTGTCATGGGGTCACCTCCGGGGCAGGCGGGGATTGAACTCATGGGGAAGTGGCTTTAGCTTCTTGGTGCTGTGCTTTAAACCCGCTGTGCCACCAGGGAGGGCCCATTTTTTAAATAACTTTTTTTGGTGATAGAGAACAGTAACATACAAATAAAAGTTTTTGTTTAATAATAGGTAAGAAAGGAAGGTACAAAGTAAATGTACAGTAATATGTGATAAATGAAATTGTGATATAATCCATTTGAAACAATATATTAAATATGTAAATCTTGATTACTTAAAAGATGTATAATATTGATTGTAAAAAGCCAGATACAGAACTGTGAATATATTATGACCCTGATCTTTTTTAAGTATGAGAACAAAAGTACCAATAATTATTATTATTAATGTGTTACTGGCATTATTTTAAATGCCTCATTTTACATATCAACTATAAGAGGATGATAGTATCGTTATCTTTATTTTAGGAAATTGAGATACAGGAAAACAATTAAGCAGAAGTTCCAAAATGTGGAAGTCACTGCATAGAAGGCAGTACATCAGACTGTCTATAGTGATTATCTCTGATACTGGTAACATAGGCATTTCATTCTTTATATCTGTGACATATTATAGAAGATGCACCTGCTGTCTATATAGTTGCAAATAGCACTTTGAAAAGAAATTGAAGCATGTTTGGAATCTAGAAAAATAACTTTAAAACATTTGCATGTTACATGTCAAAGAATAGATTCTCGTATATCTAAAATAAAGTTATAGTTGATTAAGAAGAGGAAAATGACACAAATACTATGACTTTCTGCCAGTACTGTCTTCTTAAATGGTAACCTTTTAGGGTGTGTGTTTGCCAATGTTTTAATTGATAAGGAAAACAAGACTTTTTTTAATGCTTTATTAAATAAAGCACAATTCAAGAAACTGGCCTCTGACCAACCGAATTTTGTTTTACTACTTAAATACTTCATCAGTAATAGAGAGGGCAAAGCACAGCCGTAATAGAACATCTCAGGAAATGGACACCTTCCTCCCTGTGAAGGATAGCCTAGAAGGCAAAGTGTCTCAACAATAGTATGTTCTCTCATGTTGTGTCTTCTCCGGCGCTGTAGCTTTTAAGCCTTTCCTTCTTGCTTTCACTTATGCCATCTCATTCCCCAGAAAGCTAACCAGTGATTAACCTTAATTTATTGAGAATTAGTAGCATTTTGAGTTTTATGAGTGGTTATAGCTATCCTCTGCTACTGTGTGCCAGACATTCTGAGTGTTTTATGCAAGCCAGCAGTTGCAGATTAGATATCAAG